>NC_053026.1:643036432-643085936 GCF_003073215.2 Triticum urartu | reverse complement strand
GTTCGGGCCGCACGGATGCGTAAAACCCTACTCCTGCTTTGTGGTTTGTATTGATTTCTTGCTCGGGAGCGCGGAGTGCTACAGTACACACCCGCAGCTAACAAGACCGAGCGTGAGTGTTCGAACCCCCCTCTACGTTGCACACGGGCCTCCTTTTATATGCTCAAGGGGTTACCGACAGGTGGCAATGGAGGTAAAGGGCAAAAATGGAAAGGTGCTATGGTAGGCACAGCTACCTGCTACAATGTATCATACCTAACCCTGACGGCAGGGGACAAGGGCCTTAAATGCCCGTCTGTGTCGCCTAAACAGTGCGAAAAGGGACCGCCAGGGACGCCACCGTTCGCCACGATGGCGATCTTGTCAGTGCCGCTTGCCACCGCACGCCGCTGGCTGCACAGCCTCCCGCCACGTACGCCTAGAAGGGCCCCAGAGCGACACATTGGTGGATGTGCTGGAGCGCGGGCCCAGGGAGGTGGCTTGCCGCGGCAAGCGCCTTGCCGCTGTCGTTGTCTTGTCGTGTCCGGGAGCTTGTCGCTCACCGGGCCTTGCCGGGGCGCGTGGTGCGCCGCGGCAAGTTCCTTGCAATGCCTTGGGTGGCCTTCCTGGCAAGCTCCTCTTGCCGGGGTCTTGGGATGCTTTTGTTAGCCTTCCCGGCAAGCTCCTCTTGCCGGGGTCTTGTCTTCTTGGCTTGGACACTTTGTTCTTGAATGGCTCCAAAGTAACCATGGAGGACCTTGGCGGTCACCCGGCAAGCCTTGCCGCGGGATGCTGCGACTGCCCGTGCACAAGTTCGGGATACTAGGGTACCCTTACTCTAGTACACCGACACATTCCGTATAACATGGAACCAGAGAAATTTCGAATAACACTATGTTACCTCAACGGGGATATGCACGTCCCCAATAATAAGAATATCATATCTCTTTTTCACAGTAGGAAGAGGAAATTCAAAACCTCCAAAAATAATCGATGGAATTTTTCCAATAGAATTAATACTGTGGACTTGAGGTTGTTTCCTCGAGAAGTGTACCGTATGCTCATTATCATTAACATGAAAAGTGACATTGCCTTTGTTGCAATCAATAACAGCCCCTGTAGTATTCAAAAAGGATCTTCCAAGAATAATAGACATACTATCGTCCTCGGGAATATCAAGAATAACAAAGTCCGTTAAAATAGTAACGTTTGCAACCACAACAGGAACATCCTCACAGATACCGACAGGTATAGCAGTTGATTTATCGGCCATTTGCAAAGATATTTCAGTAGGTGTCAACTTATTCAAATCAAGTCTACGATATAAAGAGAGAGGCATAACACTAACACCGGCTCCAAGATCACATAAAGCAGTTCTAACATAATTTCTTTTAATGGAGCATGGTATAGTGGGTACTCCTGGATCTCCAAGTTTCTTTGGTATTCCACCCTTAAAAGTATAATTAGCAAGCATGGTGGAAATTTCAGCTTCCAGTATCTTTCTTTTATTTGTAACAATTTCTTTCATATACTTAGCATAAGGATTCGTTTTGAGCATATCAGTCAAATGCATACGCAAGAAGATAGGTCTAATCATTTCAGCAAAGCACTCAAAATCCTCATCATCCTTTTCCTTGGATGGTTTGGGAGGAAAAGGCATGGGTTTCTGAACCCATGGCTCTCTTTCTTTACCGTGCTTCCTAGCGACAATGTCTCTCTTATCATAACGTTGATTCTTTGATTGTGGGTTATCAAGATCAACAGCAGGTTCAGTTTCTACATCATTATCATTGCTAGGTTGAGCATCATCATGAACATTATCATTAACATTATCACAAGGTTCATGTTCATTACCAGATTGTGTTTCAGCATCAGAAATAGAAATATCATTAGGATTCTCAGGTGTGTCAACAACGGGTTCACTAGAAGCATGCAAAGTCCTATCATTTTTATTTTTCTTCTTTTTAGAAGGACTAGGTGCATCTACATTATTTCTCTGAGAATCTTGCTCAATTCTCTTAGGATGGCCTTCAGGATACAAAGGTTCCTGAGTCATTTTACCAATTCTAGTAGCCACTCTAACAGCAAAATCATTATTCTTACTATTCAACTCATTGAGCAAATCATTCTGAGCTTTAAGTACTTGTTCTACTTGAGTGGTAACCATAGAAGCATGTTTACTAATGAGTTTAAGTTCACCTTTAACTCTAGACATGTAATCACCCAAGTGTTCAATCATATAAGCATTTTGTTTTTATTGTCTACCAAAATAAGCATTAAAATCTTCTTGTTTGACAATAAAATTATCAAACTCATCCAAACATTGGCTAGCAAACTTAGTAGGAGGGATTTCAGCTTTATCATATCTATAGAGAGAATTTACCTTTACTACCTGTGTCGGGTTATCAAGACCATGTGTTTCTTCAATAGGTGATGAATTAAGACCACATATTTCTTCAACAGGCGGTAAATTAAGACCATGTATTTCTTCAATAGGAGGTAAATTCTTAACATCAGCTTTAATACCCTTTTCTTCATAGATTTCTTTGCCTCTTGCATATCTTCAGGACTGAGAAATAGAACTCCCCTTTTCTTCGGAGTTGGTTCAGGAAGTGTCCAATTATTTTCATTGGTCAACATATTATTCAATAAAATTTCAGCTTCATCCGGTGTTCTTTCCCTGAAAACAGAACCAGCACAACTATCCAGGTGGTCTCTGGAAGCATCGGTTAGTCCATTATAAAAGATATCAAGTATTTCATTTTTCTTAAGTGGATGATCAGGCAAAGCATTAAGTAATTGGAGAAGCCTCCCCCAAGATTGTGGGAGACTCTCTTCTTCAATTTTCACAAAATTATATATTTCCCTTAAAGTAGCTTGTTTCTTATGAGCAGGGAAATATTTAGCAGAGAAGTAATAAATCATATCCTGGGGACTACGCACACAACCAGGATCAAGAGAATTAAACCATATCTTAGCATCACCCTTTAATGAGAACGAAAATATTTTAAGGATATAAAAGTAGCGAGTTCTCTCATCATTAGTGAACAGGGTGGCTATATCATTTAATTTAGTAAGATGTGCCACAACAGTTTCAGATTCATAGCCATAAAAGGATCAGAATCAACCAAAGTAATTATATCAGGATCAACAGAGAATTCATAATCCTTATCAGTAAAAAAGATAGGTGAAGTAGCATATGTTGGGGAACGTAGTAATTTCAAAAAAATTCCTATGCACATGCAAGATCATGGTGATGCATAGCAATGAGAGGGGAGAGTGTTGTCTATGTACCCTCGTAGACCGAAGCGGAAGCATTGACGCAACGTAGAGGAAGTAGTCGTACGTCTTCCCGATCCGACCAATCCAAGCATCGAAACTACGGCACCTCCGAGTTCTAGCACACGTTCAGCTCGATGACGATCCCCGGACTCCGATCCAGCAAAGTGTCAGGGAAGAGTTCCGTCAGCACGACGGCGTGGTGACGATCTTGATGTTCTACCGTCGCAGGGCTTCGCCTAAGCACCGCTACGATATGAGCGAGGTGGAATATGGTGGAGGGGGGCACCGCACACGGCTAAGGAACGATCACGAAGATCAACTTGTGTGTTTAGAGGTGCCCCCTGCCCCCGTATATAAAGGAGCAAGGGGGGGTGCGGCCGGCCAGGAGGAGGGCGAGCCAGGAGGAGTCCTACTCCCACCGGGAGTAGGATTCCCCCCTTTTCCTAGTTGGAATAGGATTCGGGAGGGGGAAAGAGGAGAGAGAGAGAAGGAAGGGGGGGCGCCGCCCCCTCTCCTTGTCCTATTCGGACTAGGGGGGAGGGGCGTGCGGCCCAGCCCTGGCCACCTCTTCTCTTTTCCACTAAGGCCCATTATGGCCCATTTAGCTCCCGGGGGGTTCCGGTAACCTCCCGGTGCTCCGGTAAAATCCCGATTTCACCCGGAACACTTCCGATATCCAAATATGGGCTTCCAATATATCAATCTTTATGTCTCGACCATTTCGAGACTCCTCGTCATGTCCGTGATCATATCCGGGACTCCGAACAACCTTCGGTACATCAAAATGTATAAACTCATATTGTAACTGTCATCGTAACGTTAAGCGTGCGGACCCTACGGGTTCGAGAACAATGTAGACATGACCGAGACACGTCTCCGGTCAATAACCAATAGCGGAACCTGGATGCTCATATTGGCTCCTACATATTCTACGAAGATCTTTATCGGTCAGACCGCATAACAACATACGTTGTTCCCTTTGTCATCGGTATGTTACTTGCCCGAGATTCGATCGTCGGTATCCAATACCTAGTTCAATCTCGTTACCGGCAAGTCTCTTTACTCGTTCCGTAATACATCATCTCGCAACTAACTCTTAGTTGCAATGCTTGCAAGGCTTATGTGATGTGCATTACCGAGAGGGCCCCAGAGATACCTCTCCGACAATCGGAGTGACAAATCCTAGTCTCGAAATACGCCAACCCAACATGTACCTTTGGAGACACCTGTAGTGCTCCTTTATAATCACCCAGTTACGTTGTGACGTTTGGTAGCACCCAAAGTGTTCCTCCGGCAAACGGGAGTTGCATAATCTCATAGTCATAGGAACATGTATAAGTCATGAAGAAAGCAATAGCAACATACTAAACGATCGGGTGCTAAGCTAATGGAATGGGTCATGTCAATCAGATCATTCAACTAATGATGTGACCTCGTTAATCAAATAACAACTCTTTGTTCATGGTTAGGAAACATAACCATCTTTGATTAACGAGCTAGTCAAGTAGAGGCATACTAGTGACACTCTGTTTGTCTATGTATTCACACATGTATTATCTTTCTGGTTAATACAATTCCAGCATGAATAATAAACATTTATCATGATATAAGGAAATAAATAATAACTTTATTATTGCCTCTAGGGCATATTTCCTTCAGTCTCCCACTTGCACTATAGTCAATAATCTAGATTACACTGTGATTATTCTATCACCCATGGAGTCTTGGTGCTGATCATGTTTTGCTCGTGGAAGAGGCTTAGTCAACGGGTAACATTCAGATCCGTATGTATCTTGCAAATCTCTATGTCTCCCACCTGGACTAGATCCCGGATGGAATTGAAGCGTCTCTTGATGTGCTTGGTTCTCTTGTGAAATCTGGATTCCTTTGCCAAGGCAATTGCACCAGTATTGTCACAAAAGATTTTCATTGGACCCGATGCACTAGGTATGACACCTAGATCGGATATGAACTCCTTCATCCAGACTCCTTCGTTCGCTGCTTCCGAAGCAGCTATGTACTCCGCTTCACATGTAGATCCCGCTACGACGCTTTGTTTAGAACTGCACCAACTGGCAGCTCCACCGTTTAATGTAAACACGTATCCGGTTTGCGATTTAGAATCGTCCGGATCAGTGTCAAAGCTTGCATCAACGTAACCTTTTACGACGAGCTCTTTGTCACCTCCATATATGAGAAACATATCCTTAGTCCTTTTCAGGTATTTCAGGATGTTCTTGACCGCTGTCCAGTGATCCACTCCTGGATTACTTTGGTACCTCCCTGCTAGACTTATAGCAAGGCACACATCAGGTCTGGTACACAGCATTGCATGCATGATAGATCCTATCGCTGATGCATAGGGAACATCTTTCATATTCTCTCTATCTTCTGCAGTGGTCGGGCATTGAGTCTTACTCAACTTCACACCTTGTAACACAGGCAAGAATCCTTTCTTTGCTTGATCCATTTTGAACTTTTTCAAAATTTTGTCAAGGTATGTTGTTTGTGAAAGTCCAATTAAGCGTCTTGATCTATCTCTATAGATCTTTATGCCTAATATGTAAGCAGCTTCACCGAGGTATTTCATTGAAAAACTCTTATTCAAGTATCCCTTTATGCTATCCAGAAATTCTATATCATTTCCAATTAGTAATATGTCATCCACATATAATATCAGAAATGCTACAGAGCTCCCACTCACTTTCTTGTAAATACAGGATTCTCCGAAAGTCTGTATAAAACCAAATGCTTTGATCACACTATCAAAGCGTTTATTCCAACTCCGAGAGGCTTGCACCAGTCCATAAATGGATCACTGGAGCTTGCACACTTTGTTAGCTCCCTTTGGATCGACAAAACCTTCCGGTTGCATCATATACAACTCTTCTTCCAGAAATCCATTCAGGAATGCAGTTTTGACATCCATCTGCCAAATTTCATAATCATAAAATGCAGCAATTGCTAACATGATTTGGACAGACTTAAGCGTCGCTACGGGTGAGAAGGTCTCATCGTAGTCAATCCCTTGAACTTGCCGAAAACCTTTCGCGACAAGTCAAGCTTTGTAGACAGTGATATTACCGTCAGCGTTAGTCTTCTTCTTGAAGATCCATTTATTCTCAATTGCTTGCCGATCATCGGGAAAGTCAACCAAAGTCCATACTTTGTTCTCATACATGGATCCCATCTTAGATTTCATGGCTTCAAGCCACTTTGCGGAATCTGGGCTCACCATCGCTTCTTCATAGTTCGTAGGTTCATCATGATCTAGTAGCATGACTTCCAGAACAGGATTACCGTACCACTCTGGCGCGGATCTCACTCTGGTTGATCTACGAGGTTCAGTAGTATCTTGATCTGAAGTTTCATGATCATTATCATTAACGTCCTCACTAACTGGTGTAGGTGTCACTGGAACAGTTTTCTGTGAAGTACTACTTTCCATTAAGGGAGCAGGTACAGTTACCTCGTCAAGTTCTACTTTCCTCCCACTCACTTCTTTCGAGAGAAACTCCTTCTCTAGAAAATTTCCGAATTTAGTAACAAAAGTCTTGCCTTCGGATCTGTGATAGAAGGTGTATCCAATAGTTTCCTTTGGATATCCTATGAAGACACCTTTCTCCGATTTGGGTTCGAGCTTATCAGGTTGAAGCTTTTTCACATAAGCATCGCAGCCCCAAACTTTCAGAAACGACAACTTTGGTTTCTTGCCAAACCACAATTCATAAGGCGTCGTCTCAACGGATTTTGATGGTGCCCTATTTAACGTGAATGCGGCCGTCTCTAGAGCGTATTCCCAAAACGATAGCGGTAAATCAGTAAGAGACATCATAGATCGCACCATATCTAGTAAAGTACGATTACGACGTTCGGACACACCATTACGCTGTGGTGTTCCGGGTGGCGTGAGTTGCGAAACTATTCCACAATTTTTCAAATGTACACCAAACTCGTAACTCAAATATTCTCCTCCACGATCAGATCGTAGAAACTTTATTTTCTTGTTACGATGATTTTCAACTTCACTCTGAAATTCTTGAACTTTTCAAATGTTTCAGATTTATGTTCATTAAGTAGATATACCCATATCTGCTTAAATCATCTGTGAAGGTGAGAAAATAACGATATCCGCCACGAGCCTCAACATTCATCGGACCACATACATGTATGTATGATTTCCAACAAATCTGTTGCTCTCTCCATAGTATCGGAGAACGGTGACGTTTTAGTCATCTTGCCCATGAGGCACGGTTCGCAAGTACCAAGTGATTCATAATCAAGTGGTTCCAAAAGTCCATCAGTAATGGAGTTTCTTCATGCGCTTTATACCGATATGACCTAAACGGCAGTGCCACAAATAAGTTGCACTATCATTATCAACTCTGCATCTTTTGGCTTCAACATTATGAATATGTGTGTACTACTATCGAGATTCAACAAGAATAGACCACTCTTTAAGGGTGCATGACCATAAAAGATATTACTCATATAAATAGAACAACCATTATTCTCTGATTTAAATGAATAACCGTCTCGCATCAAACAAGATCCTGATATAATGTTCATGCTTAACGCTAGCACCAAATAACAATTATTTAGGTCTAATACTAATCCCGAAGGTAGATGTAGAGGTAGCGTGCCGACTGCGATCACATCGACTTTGGAACCGTTTCCCACGCGCATCGTCACCTCGTCCTTAACCAATCTTCGCTTGATCCGTAGTCCCTGTTTCGAGTTGCAAATATTAGCAACAGAACCAGTATCAAATACCCAGGTGCTACTGCGAGCATTAGTAAAGTACACATCAATAACATGTATATCACATATACCTTTGTTCACCTTGCCATCCTTCTTATCCGCCAAATACTTGGGGCAGTTCCGCTTCCAGTGACCAGTCTGCTTGCAATAGAAGCACTCAGTTTCAGGCTTAGGTCCAGGTTTGGGTTTCTTCTCTTGAGTAGCAACTTGCTTGCCGTTCTTTTTTGAAGTTCCCCTTCTTCTTCCCTTTGCCCTTTTTCTTGAAACTAGTGGTCTTGTTGACCATCAACACTTGATGCTCCTTCTTGATTTCTACCTCCGCAGCTTTCAGCATCGCGAAGAGCTCGAGAATAGTCTTGTTCATCCCTTGCATATTATAATTCATCACGAAGCTCTTGTAGCTTGGTGGCAGTGATTGAAGAATTCTGTCAATGACGCTATCAACTGGAAGATTAACTCCCAATTGAATCAAGTGATTATTATACCCAGACATTTTGAGTATATGCTCACTGACAGAACTGTTTTCCTCCATCTTGCAGCTATAGAACTTATTGGAGACTTCATATCTCTCAATCTGGGCATTTGCTTGAAATATTAACTTCAACTCCTGAAACATCTCATATGCTCCATGACGTTCAAAACGTCGTTGAAGTCCCGATTCTAAGCCGTAAAGCATGGCACACTGAACTATCGAGTAGTCATCAGCTTTGCTCTGCCAGACGTTATAACATCCGGCGTTGCTCCTGCAGCAGGCCTGGCACCCAGCGGTGCTTCCAGGACGTAATTCTTCTGTGCAGCAATGAGGATAATCCTCAAGTTATGGACCCAGTCCGTGTAATTGCTACCATCATCTTTCAACTTTGCTTTCTCAAGGAATGCATTAAAATTCAATGGAACAATAGCACGAGCCATCTATCTACAATCAAACATAAACAAGCAAGATACTAATCAGGTACTAAGTTTCATGATAAATTTAAGTTCAGTTAATCAAATTAATTAAAGAACTCCCACTTAGATAGACATCCCTCTAATCCTCTAAGTGATTACGTGATCCAAATCAACTAAACCATAACCGATCATCACGTGAGATGGAGTAGTTTTCAATGGTGAACATCGTTATGTTGATCATATCTACTATATGATTCATGCTCGACCTTTCGGTCTCCGTGTTCCGAGGCCATATCTGTATATGCTTGGCTCGTCAAGTATAACCTGAGTATTCCGCGTGTGCAACTGTTTTGCACCCGTTGTATTTGAACGTAGAGCCTATCACACCCGATCATCACGTGGTGTCTCAGCACGAAGAACTTTCGCAACGGTGCATACTCAGGGAGAACACTTCTTGATAATTAGTGAGAGATCATCTTATAATGCTACCGTCAATCAAAGCAAGATAAGATGCATAAAAGATAAACATCACATGCAATCAATATAAGTGATATGATATGGCCATCATCATCTTGTGCTTGTGATCTCCATCTTCGAAGCACCGTCATGATCACCATCGTCACCGGCGCGACACCTTGATCTCCATCGTAGCATCGTTGTCGTCTCGCCAATCTTATGCTTCCACGACTATCGCTACCGCTTAGTGATAAAGTAAAGCATTACAGCGCGATTGCATTGCATACAATAAAGCGACAACCATATGGCTCCTGCCAGTTGCCGATAACTCGGTTACAAAACATGATCATCTCATACAATAAAATTTAGCATCATGTCTTGACCATATCACATCACAACATGCCCTGCAAAAACAAGTTAGACGTCCTCTACTTTGTTGTTGCAAGTTTTACGTGGCTGCTACGGGCTTAAGCAAGAACCAATCTTACCTACGCATCAAAACCACAACGATAGTTTTCAAGTTGGTGTTGTTTTAACCTTCACAAGGACCGGGCGTAGCCACACTCGGTAGAAATTGACACCCGCCAGCCACCTGTGTGCAAAGCACGGCGGTAGAACCAGTCTCGCGTAAGCATACGCATAATGTCGGTCCGGGCCGCTTCATCCAACAATACCGCCGAACCAAAGTATGACATGCTGGTAGGCAGTATGACTTATATCGCCCACAACTCACTTGTGTTCTACTCGTGCATATAACATCAACACATAAAACCTAGGCTCGGATGCCACTGTTGGGGAACGTAGTAATTTCAAAAAATTTCCTACGCACACGCAAGATCATGGTGATGCATAGCAACGAGAGGGGAGAGTGTTGTCTACGAACCCTCGTAGACCGAAGCAGAAGCGTTGATGCAATGTAGAGGAAGTAGTCGTACGTCTTCCCGATCCGACCAATCCAAGCATCGAAACTACGGCACCTCCGAGTTCTAGCACACGTTCAGCTCGATGACGATCCCCGGGCTTCGATCCAGCAAAGCGTCGGGGAGGAGTTCCGTCAGCACGACGGCGTGGTGACGATCTTGATGTTCTACCATCGCAGGGCTTCGCCTAAGCACCACTACGATATGACCGAGGTGGAATATGGTGGAGGGGGGCACCGCACACGGCTAAGGAACGATCACGAAGATCAACTTCTGTGTTTAGAGGTGCCCCCCTACCCCCGTATATAAAGGAGCAAGGGGGGTGCGGCCGGCCAGGAGGAGGGCGCGCCAGGAGGAGTCCTACTCCCACCGGGAGTAGGATTGCCCCCTTTTCCTAGTTGGAATAGGATTCGGGAGGGGGAAAGAGGACAGAGAGAAGGAAGGGGAGGCACCGCCCCCTCTCCTTGTCCTATTCGGACTAGGGGGGAGGGGCGCGTGGCCCAGCCCTGGCCACCTCTTCTCTTTTCCACTAAGGCCCATTATGGCCCATTTAGCTCCCGGGGGGTTCCGGTAACCTCCCGGTACTCCGGTAAAATTCCGATTTCACCCGGAACACTCCGATATCCAAATATAGGCTTCCAATATATCAATCTTTATGTCTCGACCATTTCGAGACTCCTCGTCATGTCCGTGATCATATCCGGGACTCCGAAGAACCTTCGGTACATCAAAATGTATAAACTCATATTGTAACTGTCATCGTAACGTTAAGCGTGCGGACCCTACGGGTTCGAGAACAATGTAGACATGACCGAGACACGTCTCTGGTCAATAACCAATAGCGGGACCTGGATGCTCATATTGGCTCCTACATATTCTACGAAGATCTTTATCGGTCAGACCGCATAACAACATACGTTGTTCCCTTTGTCATCGGTATGTTACTTGCCCGAGATTCGATCGTCGGTATCCAATACCTAGTTCAATCTCGTTACCGGCAAGTCTCTTTACTCGTTCCGTAATACATCATCTCGCAACTAACTCTTAGTTGCAATGCTTGCCAGGCTTATGTGATGTGCATTACCGAGAGGGCCCCAGAGATACCTCTCCGACAATCGGAGTGACAAATCCTAGTCTCGAAATACGCCAACCCAACATGTACCTTTGGAGACACCTGTAGTGCTCCTTTATAATCACCCAGTTACGTTGTGACGTTTGGTAGCACCCAAAGTGTTCCTCCGGTAAACGGGAGTTGCATAATCTCATAGTCATAGGAACATGTATAAGTCATGAAGAAAGCAATAGCAACATACTAAACGATCGGGTGCTAAGCTAATGGAATGGGTCATGTCAATCAGATCATTCAACTAATGATGTGACCTCGTTAATCAAATAACAACACTTTGTTCATGGTTAGGAAACATAACCATCTTTGATTAACGAGCTAGTCAAGTAGAGGCATACTAGTGACACTAAGTTTGTCTATGTATTCACACATGTATTATGTTTCCGGTTAATACAATTCTAGCATGAATAATAAACATTTATCATGATATAAGGAAATAAATAATAACTTTATTATTGCCTCTAGGGCATATTTCCTTCCGCAGAATCCTCCAACCCTGCTTAGCAAGCATTGCAAGGTTAAAAAGTTCAAAATCCTTAAAGCCCAAACCACCCATGGCCTTTGGTTGAGTCATCACCTCCCACGATACCCATGGCCTTTCTTTGCTGCCCCACCAAAACTTTCTAATTAGCATATTAAGATGTTCACAAAGTCCTCGCGGAAGCTTGAAACAAGACATGGAGAACACACGTATAGCTTGAGCCACAGATTTTACCAATACTTCCTTGCCTGTTGTAGAGAGTGTCTTCTCAATCCACCCTTGTATCTTGCTCCATAATCTATCTTTCAAAAACTTAAAGGCTCCGTTTTTTGAAGATCCCACATCAGAAGGCATGCCCAAATATTTCTCATTTAGAGTTTCATTAGGAACTTGGAGGATCTGCTTTATCTCCCCTCGAACACTTTCCGGAACACCCTTGCTGAAAAATATTGATGATTTACCATAATTGATTCGCTGTACGGTGGCCGGACAGTAGATGTCCAAGACATGGTTAACCTCATCTGCTCCCACACTATTTGCTTTGAAAAACAGCAGGCTGTCATCTGCAAAAAGAAGATGGTTTACATGCGGCGCCGTGGCTGCCACTTGTATTCCAACAAGATTTGATGACTCGTATCGAGATTTTAACAGGCACAAAAGGCCCTCTGCTGCTAACAAAAACAAGTATGGGGAGATTGGGTCCCCCTGCCTGATGCCTCATGAAGGAATGAACTGCTCCAATTTCTTACCATTAAACATCACCGAAAATTTCACAGATGTAACCATGCCCATAACAATATCCACCCACCTCTGTGTGAAGCCAAGCTTAATCATGATAGCGCGGAGATATTCCCACTCCACCCTATCATACGCTTTCATCACCCACCTCTTTTTGGCCTTATTTCTCTTCATGAAGTGTAGACATTCATAGGCTGCAATTATATTGTCGGTGATCAACCTTCCCGGAACAAAGGCGGACTGCTCCGGAGATATAATATCAGGGAGTACCACTTTAAGCCTATTCGAGATCACTTTCGAAGCAATTTTATAGAGGACATTGCAAAGACTAATAGGGCGGAATTGAGTTAGCTGGTTTGGATCTTTTACCTTGGGTATCAAAACTAACAAGGTCTCATTGATGCCTTCTGTTGACTCATTGCCTTCAACTATACTCAGCACCATTTTTGTGACCTCCTCCCCACACACCCCCCAATGCCTTTGGAAGAAATGTGCGGGGAAGCCATCAGGACCCGGAGATTTCATGGGGAACATCTGAAACAAGGCGTCCTTGACCTCTTGCTGTGAATATGGAGCATTCAAAAGGGCATTCATATCTTCCGTTACCTTCCTAGGCACGGTGTCAATCACTCTCTCCATGTCATGTACTCCCTCGGACATATATAAGTTTCTATAAAAACCATTCACCATGTCCTCCATCTCCCCCGCTTCCTCTGTTACACTGCCATCAGGCCGAAGAAGGGCCTTAATATTATTCTTCCTCCTCCTTCTGCTAGCTCTAAGATGGAAGAAGTAGGTGTTTTTGTCCCCGTGCGACAGCCATTCAGTCCTAGCACGCTGGTGCCACAAGATCTCTTATCGGTGGTAAAGTTCCACCAATATGTCCATTACCTTTGTCTCTACATGTGTTGGCCCGGATCTACCTGGTTGTGAGCGCAAGGTATCCAGGTCCGATTTGATCTTCTTTATTTCTGCCAAAACAGAGCCAAACTCCGTTCGGTCCCAAGCGGCCAAGCCTTTAGAGAGGTTTTTGAGTTTCTCATGCAGCCCCCCTACTGTAACAGCAGAAGATTTATTCCAGTTTTCATTCACGAAATCCAAGAAATCCGGCTGTCGCTCCCACATAAGTTCATACTTGAACGATCATGGTCGCATAGAAAAAGCATTGTCATCGGCCAAAGTTAGGAGAATCGCTGTATGATCTGAGCTGGCAGTATTTTTGTGCTCTAGTTTTGCTGATGGAAACGCTAAAGACCAGGCAGGTGATGCTACACACCGATCCAACCTTACACGGGTAAAAGTGCCCCCCGTGACTCTTGTTTCAAACGTCCACGGATTACCCTGATATCCAATGTCCGCTAAGCCGCAAGTATCTAGTGCATCACGGAAGGCATCCATTTGGGCTTGACTCCTATTGCCAATCCCATCATGTTCGTCTGCTCGTATGACCTCATTAAAATCCCCCAAGGCCGCCCAAGGTAAGATGCTTGAGCTGGCTATACCTCTCATCATATTCCATGTTTTGTACCTCTCATTCACCTGAGCCTCACCATAGACGAAAGTAAATCTTGTATGAACACCTAACAATGAGTCCACCTCAACATCTACATGATACTCAGAATAACCAATTATTTCAACCTTTATTGAATCATTCCAGAACACACCTAAACCACCACTCCTACCAGAGCTACTAACCGCAAAAGCTTTATTGTAACCAAGAGTATCAGCTAAAATTTTCACACGACTACCCTCTAACTGAGTTTCAACAATGCATACAATAGAGGGGGCAAACTGCTTCGCTAAATTGCAAAGCTCTCGAACTGTCGCTGGTTTGCCAGCACCACGACAGTTCCACACGAGGATCGTCGGTGTCAAAACCAGCGGATCTCGGGTAGGGGGTTCCGAACTGTGCGTCAAGGCCGGATGGTAACAGGAGACAAGGGACACAATGTTTTTACCCAGGTTCGGGCCCTCTCGATGGAGGTAATACCCTACTCCTGCTTGATTAATATTGATGATATGGGTAGTGTTGGAAATATTCCCTAGAGGCAATAATAAATTAGTTATTATTATATTTCCTTGTTCATGACAATCGTTTATTATCCATGCTAGAATTGTATTGATAGGAAACTCAGATACATGTGTGGATACATAGACAACACCATGTCCCTAGTAAGCCTCTAGTTGACTAGCTCGTTGATCAATAGATGGTTACGGTTTCCTGACCATGGACATTGGATGTCATTGATAACGGGATCACATCATTAGAAGAATGATGTGATGGACAAGACCCAATCCTAAGCCTAGCACAAGATCGTGTAGTTCGTATGCTAAAGCTTTTCTAACGTCAAGTATCATTTCCTTAGACCATGAGATTGTGCAACTCCCGGATGCCATAGGAATACTTTGGGTGTGCCAAACGTCACAACGTAACTGGGTGGCTATAAAGGTGCACTACGGGTATCTCCGAAAGTGTCTGTTGGGTTGGCACGAATCGAGACTGGGATTTGTCACTCCGTGTGACGGAGAGGTATCTTTGGGCCCACTCGGTAGGACATCATCATAATGTGCACAATGTGACCAAGGAGTTGATCATGGGATGATGTGTTACGGAACGAGTAAAGAGACTTGCCGGTAACGAGATTGAACAAGGTATCGGCATACCGACGATCGAATCTCGGGCAAGTGCTATACCTCTTGACGAAGGGAATTGAATACAGGATTGATTGAATCCTCGACATCGTGGTTCATCCGATGAGATCATCGTGGAACATGTGGGAGCCAACATGGGTATCCAGATCCCGCTGTTGGTTATTGACCGGAGAACGTCTCGGTCATGTCTGTATGGTTCCCGAACCCGTAGGGTCTACACACTTAAGGTTCGATGACGCTAGGGTTATAAAGGAAGTTTGTATGTGGTTACCGAATGTTGTTCGGAGTCCCAGATGAGATCCCGGACGTCACGAGGAGTTCCAAAATGGTCCGGAGGTAAAGATTTATATATGGGAAGTCCTGTTTTGGTCACCGGAAAAGTTTCGGGTGTTATCGGTAACGTACCAGGACCACCGGGAGGGTCCCGGGGGTCCACCAAGTGGGGCCACCTGCCCCAGAGGGTTGCGTGGGCCAAGTGTGAGAGGGGACCAGCCCCAGGTGGGCTGGTGCGCCCCCCCACCAGGGCCCAAGGCGAAGAGAGAAGAAAAAAAGGGGAAACCCTAGGCTCAGATGGGCCTAAGGCCCACCTAGTGGTGCGCCCCCCCTCTCTCCCCCCTTGGCCGCCCCCTAGATGGGATCTAGGGCTGGCCACCGCCCCTAGGGGTGGAAACCTAGGTGGGGGCGCAGCCCCTCCCTTTTCCCTATATATAGTGGGGGGTTTTGGGCTGCCATAGACATGAGAACATCTCCCTCTTGGCGCAGCCCTACCCCTCTCCCTCCTCGTCTCTTGCGGTGCTTGGCGAAGCCCTGCTGGAGTGCCATGCTCCTCCACCACCACCACGCCATTGTGCTGCTGCTGGACGGAGTCTTCCTCAACCTCTCCCTCTCTCCTTGCTGGATCAAGGCGTGGGAGACGTCACCGGGCTGTACGTGTGTTGAACGCGGAGGTGCCGTCTGTTCGGCACTAGGATCTCCGGTGATTTGGATCACGACGAGTACGACTCCTTCAACCCCGTTCTCTTGAACGCTTCCTCTTAGCGATCTACAAGGGTATGTAGATGCACTCTTCTTCCCCTCGTTGTTGGTTTCTCCATAGATAGATCTTGGTGACACGTAGGAAAATTTTGAATTTCTGCTACGTTCCCCAACAGTGGCATCATGAGCTAGGTCTACTGCGTAGATTCTTTGCACGAGTAGAACACAAAGTAGTTGTGGGCGTTGATTTTGTTCAATATGCTTACCGTTACTAGTCCAATCTTGATTCGGCGGCATTGTGGGATGAAGCGGCCCGGACCGACCTTACACGTACACTTACGTGAGACAGGTTCCACCGACTGACATGCACTAGTTGCATAAGGTGGCTAGCGGGTGCCAGTCTCTCCCACTTTATTCGGATCGGATTCGATGAAAAGGGTCCTTATGAAGGGTAAATAGCAATTGACATATCACATTGTGGTTTTGCGTAGGTAAGAAACGTTCTTGCTAGAAACCCATAGCAGCCACGTAAAACATGCAAACAACAATTAGAGGACGTCTAACTTGTTTTTGCAGGGTATGCCATGTGATGTGATATGGACAAAAGGATGTGATGAATGATATATGTGATGTATGAGATTGATCATGTTCTTGTAATAGGAATCACGACTTGCATGTCGATGAGTATGACAACCGGCAGGAGCCATAGGAGTTGTCTTAATTTATTTATGACCTGCGTGTCAACATAAACGTCATGTAATTACTTTACTTTATTGCTAACGTTAGCTGTAGTAGTAGAAGTAATAGTTGGCGAGACAACTTCATGAAGACACGATGATAAAGATCATGATGATGGAGATCATGGTGTCATGCCGGTGACGATGATGATCATGGAGCCCCGAAGATGGAGATCAAAAGGAGCAAAGTGATGATGGCCATATCATGTCACTATTTGATTGCATGTGATGTTTATCATGTTTTTGCATCTTATTTGCTTAGAACGACGGTAGTAAATAAGATGATCCCTCATTAAAATTTCAAGAAAGTGTTCTCCCTAACTGTGCACCGTTGCGAAAGTTCGTCGTTTCGAAGCACCACGTGATGATCGGGTGTGATAGATTCTAACGTTCACATACAACGGGTGTAAGACAGATTTACACACGCGAAACACTTAGGTTGACTTGACGAGCCTAGCATGTACAGACATGGCCTCGGAACACAAGAGACCGAAAGGTCGAGCATGAGTCGTATGGTACATACGATCAACATGAAGATGTTCACCGATGATGACTAGTCCGTCTCACGTGATGATCGGACACGGCCTAGTTGACTCGGATCATGTAATCACTTAGATGACTAGAGGGATGTCTATCTGAGTGGGAGTTCATAAGATGAACTTAATTATCCTGAACATAGTCAAAAGATCTTTGCAAATTATGTCGTAAGCTCGCGCTTTAGTTCCACTGTTTAGATATGTTCCTAGAGAAAATATAGTTGAAAGTTGACAGTAGCAATTATGCGGACAGTAGAAGGCTTATGTCCTTAATGCACCGCTCGGTGTGCTGGACCTCAAACGTGGTCTGTGGATGTTGCGAACATCTGACATACACGTTTTGATGACTACATGATAGTTCGGTAATGTTAAATGGTTTAGAATTGAGGCACCGAAGACATTTTTGAAATGTCACGGAACATATGAGATGTTTCGAGGGCTGAAATCAAGATTTCAGGCTCGTGCCCACGTGAAGAGGTATAAGACCTCCGACGATTTTCTTAGCCTGCAAACTAAGGGAGAAAAGCTCAATCGTTGAGCTTGTGCTCAGATTGTCTGAGTACAACAATCACTTGAATCGAGTGGGAGTTGATCTTCCAGATAAGATAGTGATGTTTTTCCAAAGTCATTGCCACCAAGCTGCTAGAACTTCGTGATGAACTATAACATATCACGGATAGATATGATGATCCTTGAAATATTCGCGATGTTTGACACCGCGAAAGTAGAAATCAAGAAGGAGCATCAATTGTTGATGGTTAGTGAAACCACTAGTTTCAAGAAGGGCAAGGGCAAGAAGGGATACTTCATGAAACGGCAAATCAGCTGCTGCTCTAGTGGAGAAACCCAAGGTTGAACCCAAACCCGAGACTGAGTGCTTATGTAATAAGGGGAACATCCACTGGAGCAGAATTACCCTAGATACTTGGTAGATGAGAAGACTGTCGATAGAAGTATATTGGATATACATTATGTTAATGTGTACTTTACTAGTACTCCTAGTAGCACCAGGGTATTAGATACCGGTTCGGTTGCTAAGTGTTAGTAACTCGAAATAAAAGCTACGGAATAAACGGAGACTAGCTAAAGGTGAGCTGACGATATGTGTTGGAAGTTTTTCCAAGGTTGATATGATCAAGCATCGCACGCTCCCTCTACCATCGAGATTGGTGTTAAACCTAAATAATTGTTATTTGGTGTTTGCGTTGAGCATAGACATGATTGGATTATGTCTATCGCAATACGGTTATTCATTTAAAGAGAATAATAGTTACTCTGTTTATTTGAATAATACCTTCAATGGTCTTGCACCTAAAATGAATGGTTTATTGAATCTCGATCGTAGTGATACACATGTTCATGCCAAAAGATATAAGATAATAATGATATTACCACATACTTGTGGCACTGCAATTTGAGTCATATTGGTATAAAACGCATGAAGAAGCTCCATACAGATGGATCGTTTGGGCTCACTTGATTTTGAATCACTTGAGACATGCAAATAATACCGCATAGGCAAGATGACTGAAAGGCCTCGTTTCCAGTAAGATGGAACTAGAAAGCAACTTGTTGGAAGTAATACATTTTGATGTGTGCAGTCCAATGAGTGCTGAGGCACGCAGTGGATATCGTTATATTCTTACTTCACAGATGATTTAAGTAGATACTGAGTATATTTACTTGATGAAACACAAGTCTGAATTATTGAATGGTTCAAGTAATTTCAGAGTGAAGTTGAAAATCTTCATGACAAGAGGATAAAATTTCTATGATATGATCATAGAAATGAATATCTGAGTTACGAGTTTGGCACACAATTAAGACACTGTGGAAATTGTTTCACAACTAATACCGCCTGGAACACCATAGTGTGATGGTGTGTCCGAACATCATAGTTGCACCCTATTGGATATGGTGCGTACCATGATGTCTCTTATCGAATTACCACTATCGTTCATGGGTTAGGCATTAGAGACAACCACATTCACTTTAAATAGGGCACCACATAATTCCGATGAGATGACACCATATGAACTATGGTTTAGAGAAACCTAAGCTGTCATTTGTTAAAAGGTTTGGGGCTGTGACGCTTATGTGAAAAAGTTTTAGGCTGATAAGCTCGAACCCAAAGCGGATGAATGCATCTTCATAGAATACCTAAAACAGTTGGGTATACCTCCTGTCTCAGATCCAAAAGCAATAGGGATTGTTTCTAGAATCGGGTCCTTTCTCGAGGAAAAGTTTCTCTCGAAAGAATTGAGTGGGAGGATGGTGGAGACTTGATGAGGTTATTGAACCGTCACTTCAACTAGTGTATAGCAGGGTACAAAGAGTTGTTCCTGTGGCACCTACACCAATTGAAGTGGAAGCTTATGATATTGATCATGAGACTTCGGATCAAGTCACTCCCAAACCTCGTAGGATGACAAGGATGCGTACTACTTCAGAGTGGCACGTAATCCTGTCTTGGAAGTCATGTTGCTAGACAACAATGAACCTACGAGCTATGGAGAAGCGATGGTGGGCCCGGATTCCCATGAATGGCTCGAGGCCATAAAATCCGAGGGAGGATCCATGTATGAAAACAAAGTGTAGACTTTGGCAGAACGGCTCGATGGTCGTGAGGCTGTTGAGTACAGATGGATTTTAAAAGGAAGACGGACAATGATGGTAAATGTCACCATTAAGAAAGCTCGACTTGTCGTTAAGATGTTTTCCGACAAGTTCAAGGAGTTGACTACGGTGAGACTTTCTCACTCGTAGCAATTCTAAGAGTCTGTTGGAATTATATTAGCAGTCACTGCATTATTTGTGAAATCTTGCAGATAGGATGTCAAAACATTGTTTCCTCACGATTTTCTTGAGGAAAGGTTGTATGTGATACAACCAGAAGGTTTTAACAATCCTGAAAGATGCTAACAAGCATGCGAAGCTTCAGCAATCCTTCTAAGGACTGGAGTAAGCATCTCGGAGTTGGAATATACGCTTTGATGATGATCAAAGATTTTGGGTTTATACAAAGTTTATGAGAAACTTGTATTTCCAAAGAAGTGAGTGGGAGCACTATAGAATTTCTGATGAGTATATGTTGTTAACATATTGTGGATCAGAAATGATGTAGAGTTTCTGGAAAGCATGTAGGGTTATTTGAAAAGTGTTTTTCAATAGAAAACTTGGATTAGGCTACTTGAACATTGAGCATCAAGATCTATGAGGATAGATCAAAAAACGCTAAATGGTACTTTCAAATGAGCACATACCTTGACATGATCTTGAAGGTGTTCAAGATGGATTAGTCAAAGAAGGAGTTCTTGCCTAAGTTGTAAGGTATGAAGTTGAGACTTAAAGCTCGACCACGGCAGAAGAAAGAGAAAGGACGAATGTCGTCCCCTATGCTTTTGTCATAGGCTCTATACGGTATGCCATGCTGAGGACCGCACCTGATGTGTGCCTTGCCACATGTCTGGCAAGAGGGTACAAAGGTGATCCAGGAGTGGATCACTAGATAGCGGTCAAAATTATCCTTGGAGTAATAAGGACATGTTTCTCGATTATGGAGGTGATAAAGAGTTCGGCGTAAAGGGTTACATCGATGCAAGCTTTAACACCTATCCGAATGACTCTGAGTAGCAAACCGGATACGTATAGTGGAGCAACCATTTGGAATAGCTCCAAGTGGAGCGTGGAAGCAACATTTATAATATGACCTAGAGATTTGCAAAGTACATACGGATCTGATTGTTGCAGACCCGTTGACTAAAACCTCTCTCACAAGCAAAACGTGATTAAACCCCAGAACTCATTGAGTCTTAATCACATGATGATGTGAACTAGTTTAGTGACACTAGTAAACTCTTTGGATGTTGGTCACATGGCGATGTGACCTGTGAGTGTTGATCACATGGCGATGTGAACTAGATTATTGACTCTAGTGCAAGTGGGAGACTGTTGGAAATATGCTGTAGAGGCAATAATAAATTAGTTATTATTATATTTCCTTGTTCATGATAATCATTTATTATCCATGCTAGAATTGTATTGATAGGAAACTCAGATACATGTGTGGATACATAGACAACACCATGTCCTAGTAAGCCTCTAGTTGACTAGCTCGTTGATCAATAGATGGTTACGGTTTCCTAACCATGGACATTGGATGTCATTGATAACGGGATCACATCATTAGAAGAATGATGTGATGGACAAGACCCAATCCTAAGCCTAGCACAAGATCGTGTAGTTCGTATTCTAAAGCTTTTCTAACGTCAAGTATCATTTCCTTAGACCATGAGATTGTGCAACTCCCGGATGCCGTAGGAATACTTTGGGTGTGCCAAACGTCACAACGTAACTGGGTGGCTATAAAGGTGCACTACGGGTATCTCCAAAAGTGTCTGTTGGGTTGGCACGAATCGAGACTGGGATTTGTCACTCCGTGTGACGGAGAGGTATCTCTGGGCCCACTCGGTAGGACATCATCATAATGTGCACAATGTGACCAAGGAGTTGATCACGGGATGATGTGTTACGGAACGAGTAAAGAGACTTGCCGGTAACGAGATTGAACAAGGTATTGGCATACCGACGATCGAATCTCGCGCAAGTGCTATACCGCTTGACGAAGGGAATTGAATACGGGATTGATTGAATCCTCGACATCGTGGTTCATCCGATGAGATCATCGTGGAACATGTGGGAGCCAACATGGGTATCCAGATCCCGCTGTTGGTTATTGACCGGAGAACGTCCCGGTCATGTCTATATGGTTCCCGAACCCGTAGGGTCTACACACTTAAGGTTCGATGATGCTAGGGTTATAAAGGAAGTTTGTATGTGGTTACCGAATGTTGTTTGAAGTCCCGGATGAGATCCCGGACGTCATGAGGAGTTCCGGAATGGTCCGGAGGTAAAGATTTATATATGGGAAGTCCTGTTTTGGTCACCGGAAAAGTTTCGGGTGTTATCGATAACGTACCGGGACCACCGGGAGGGTCCCGGGGGTCCACCAAGTGGGGCCACCTTCCCCAGAGGGTTGCGTGGGCCAAGTGTGAGAGGGGACCAGCCCCAGGTGGGCTGGTGCGCCCCCCACCAGGGCCCAAGGCGAAGAGAGAAGAAAAAAAGGGGAAACCCTAGGCTCAGATGGGCCTAAGGCCCACCTAGTGGTGCGCCCCCCTCTCTCCCCCGTTGGCCGCCCCCTAGATGGGATCTAGGGCTGGCCGCCGCCCCTAGGGGTGGAAACCTAGGTGGGGGCGCAGCGCCTCCCTTTCCCCTATATATAGTGGGGGTTTTGGGCTGCCATAGACACGAGAACATCTCCCTCTTGGCGCAGCCCTACCCCTCTCCCTCCTCGTCTCTTGCTGTGCTTGGCGAAGCCCTGCTGGAGTGCCACGCTCCTCCACCACCACCACGCCGTTGTGCTGCTGCTGGACGGAGTCTTCCTCAACCTCTCCCTCTCTCCTTGCTGGATCAAGGCGTGGGAGACGTCACCGGGCTGTACGTGTGTTGAACGCGGAGGTGCCGTCCGTTCGGCACTAGGATCTCCGGTGATTTGGATCACGACGAGTACGACTCCTTCAACCCCGTTCTCTTGAACGCTTCCGCTTAGCGATCTAAAAGGGTATGTAGATGCACTCTTCTTCCCCTCGTTGCTGGTTTCTCCATAGATAGATCTTGGTGACACGTAGGAAAATTTTGAATTTCTGCTACGTTCCCCAATAGGTAGTACAAGAGTAGATCTACCACGAGATCAAGGGGGCTAAACCCTAGAAGCTAGCCTATGGTATGATTGTTGTGTATGGAGTTGATGTCCTACGGACTACAACCCTCCGGTTTATATAGACACCGGATAGGGTTAGGGTTACACAGAGTCGGTTACAATGGTAGGAGATCTTGAATATCCGCATCGCCAAGCTTGCCTTCCATGCCAAGGAAAGTCCCATCCGGACACGGGACGAAGTCTTCAATCTTGTATCTTCATAGTCTAGGAGTCCGACGAAGGTATAGTCTGGCTACCCGAACACCCCCTAATCTAGGACTCCCTCAGTAGCCCCTGAACCAGGCTTCAATGACGACTAGTCCGGCGCGCAGATTGTCTTCGGCATTGCAAGGCGGGTTCCTCCTCCACGTCCTTCATAGAAGATTGTAAACACCAAGAGTAGTGTCCGACTCTGCAAAATAAGTTTCCACATATTGCCATAGAGAGAATAATATTAACACAAATCAAATATGCTGACGTATTCCGCAGTGCGTCATCACACTACGGCCAAGTCCTTTACTCGAATCGTTTTTACTTTTCCACCTCAGCACGTTTTTGCGAGGCGGTTTCCTTGGCACGTCTTGTCAAAGCAGAGATCGTGTGCCCTTTTTACGGGATTCTCATCAATACGGATGTGGGTAACCCAACCGCGCCATTTACCACGGCGCTTGGGAGGCAAGCGAGTTTTATTAGGCAGGTGGGGACGCATAACCGCATCCGCCCATATAAGGGGATAAGGATCCACCTTTTTTACCTACGCCTTCTTCCTCCTTTGCCTATCCATCTCCTGTGCACTCGTGCTCCAGCGCCCAAGCCCCCACTTCCCACCTCAACCTTCTCCAGCAATGTCCGGAGCGGGAGGCAAGTGGAGGGTCTCCTCCGTCACGGAGGTCCAAGTGAAAAAGTTAAGGAAGGCCGGATACCTGTCCAAGGACATCACGCACCAGCTTCCCGAGAAGGGGCAGCTTCTCCCCACCCCAAGGCCCCATGAGAGGGTAGTGTTCCTTCCCCACTTCCTCCGCGGACTGGGTTTTCCACTCCACCCATTCGTCCGGGGACTCATGTTCTACTACGGCCTGGATTTCTACGATCTGGCCCCGAACTTCATCCTCAACATCTCGGTGTTTATCATCGTGTGTGAGGCCTTTCTCTGTGTCCGCCCCCATTTCGGCCTCTGGCTCAAGACCTTCAACGTCAAGCCCAAGGTGGTGCGCGGCAGCCAGGTGGAGTGCGGAGGTGCCATGGCGGGCAAGATGGCCAACGTCCTATGGTTCGAGGGCTCCTTCGTGGAGACCCTAAAGGGGTGGCAAGCCGGGTGGTTTTACATCACCGAGCCACGCGATCCGAAATGGGTCACAACCCCCGAGTTTCGATCTGGACCCCCCACGTGGCTTATGTCCTGGAAAGAGACGGGCTTGTCGTGGGGTAACGAAGAAGAGGTGACCGGACTGAAAACATGCATCCAGTCCCTGGTAAACAAGCCAATCAGGCTTGTCAATGTAGTCCAGGTCATGCTCGTTCGTCTAATCCTCCCGTGCCAATAACGGGACTTTAATCTGTGGGAGTTCGACCCGGCGCAGCACCGAACCCTTAACAGGCTCTTCGACACGACGTATGAAGACGTCTGGAAGGTGCTAATCAAAGGCGCCGAGGCTCCAACATCCGCTTCCGAGGACCGCGGATACAACTCGCAGCGTCACGCTAGCGAGGTAAGCTATCTTCACCTTTTACAGGATATTAAGCTCTTTTTTTCCTTTCATAGTTTGACTCTATGCGGGATCTAAACTCCCTTACCTTTGACAGGCTTGGCAGGCGATATCCGGACCAATTAACTGTCCGGCTACCTTGCTCGAAGACCCAGCCCCTGCTCTCCTAGTGAAGCTGCTGGTTCCGGCACCTTATGTGGTGCCGGAGACGAAGGCCAAGAAGAAGAAGACCACAGGGACTCGAAAGAGTCCCCGTAACGTGGTAGTGTCGGACTCGTCGTCCGAAGAGTCCGAGACGCCCTCTTCCCGTGAAAACGAGGAGGAGGAAGAAGAGAACTCTCCCCCCAGCGGAGGGAGGAGAGAAGAGGAAGGCCGCCCCAACAGGGGAGGCCGAGGGGTCTAGGAAAAGGAAGACCCCTCCGCCGGACTACTCCCCCGACGCCGAAGAGGAGTGGCCAAACAGGGCCAAGCGTCCGGCGAAATCGTAAGTTTGGATATCAGAGTAACTCATGATGTTCCTTTGTTGCACAGCTTTCCCTAATGTCGAACGTAATTATGCAGCCCGCCCCGGGCCGAATTCAACGAATCGTCGGGCGGCTCCCTGGACTCATCGGACGTGAACTCAGTTTCGCCCGCTGTCTCCCCCCGCACTACGGACGACGCCGAAGTGGCGTCGCGACAAACTCCGGGGCAGGAGGAGGTGGTCCTGGAGGAGCCTCAAGGCAACCTCCCGGACTCCAGGAGTGAAGGGGACAAGGCCCCCCAGGGCTCCAAGTCCAGCTTTGAGACGGACACCGTGCCGGAATCTTCATCAGTTCCGGACCGCGGTAGGCGAACTCCTTCCAAGAGGAGCAAGCCTTCCGAGCCGGCGGCCTCCGTCCAACCGGAGGTGCCGGACATTCTGCTGGAGGTGCTTGACGGCACCTCCATTGATGAGGAGCATCGTACTATTATGAGTACGGTGATCCAGAGGGTTCAGTCCGCCAAGAGCGGACTGACTGAAGCTTTCGCTAGCCTTCTAACAGGCTTCGAGGTAAGTAAAAATATGTAAGAATATTAACGCATAGGCAGTAGCCCCTGATGCTTTGGTTGGCGTTCGGAAAGAAAAGCCGAATAGAGGATCTATTAAATTTCGCAGGAGTCTAACAATAAAGAGTCAATATGCGTATGCAGGCTTCGCTGCTATCCACCGCCGCACTGACTGCGGAGGTGGGTGTCCTGAAACAGGACCTCGAGCAGACCGAGCAAGAGCTTGGCCTTGCCAAGCGGTAGCTCGAGGAGAAAGAAGGTAAGAAATACCTTACAGAAAAAGTGCCTATAAAAAGGCGTGATTGCAAAAAATAACAGGATTGTACTGCTTATTGTAGGGGCCACGACTGAGGTGGCGACCCTCAAGCAGGCGCTGTCTGAGGCCGAAAAGAAAATGGCCGCGGAGCACACCGAGCGAGAGAGACTTGGGGCTCAGGTCGGCGAGGTGCAGCAAGAGCTTCAGGCTCTCATGAAAAAACATGAGAGTTTGGAGCTTGAGTCAAAGGCGCAAGCATCCGAGCTCGCGACGGCCCTTGAGACTGCCAAGTCTACCAAGGCCGAAGCCCAAAAGGCCCTCCAAGAGTTGGAGGAGATGAGGAAGATAGCAGCGGGTAAGGCATTCTTTATGTAAAGCAGAAATATAAAAGTAAACTACTTGTTACTTACCCTAATCCGGAGCTCTCCAGGGGCATTCGCAGATCTTCCCCACAGCGTATCCGATGCCGCCGCATTCTACCGAGCTGAAGAGGGCAGCTCGACGGAGAAGGTGTTCTGGTCTCAGTATTCTGAGGCCGGACACCCTGTGCCCTTGAGCGACCAGCTGAAACAGCTGGTCGAGCTCCACAAGGCGGCCGAACAGGCCATGAAGGGCTTCGTAGTTCGGCTGTGGCCCAGAGAGGCCCTGCCTGGGAGCTATTTCGGGCTGGTGCGGCGGCTGGTGGAGGCCTGTCCGAGGCTCGAGGTCATCAAGCGCTTCGTCTGCATCGAAGGTGCCCGTCGGGCCCTTGCCCGTGCAAAGGTGCACTGGGGTAAGCTGGACGGTGAGAAGCTTGTGAAGGACGGGCCGCCGCCAGGGAAGGAGCATCGCAAGCCCGAGAACTACTACAAGGATGTTCTTGCAGGTGCCCGCCTTGTGGCGGATGAATGTACCAAGGATGTAATTTTTGAATGAACTCGCTCGTGTTTATCCTATGCACTGAAAACTTGTTCATATGCGCTAAGCAATGCTTATTGAATTTAAAATATTACTTTTTGTGCGGCCGTTTATCAAAAAATTGAGAGATGGCCAGTCGTCGACTTCTGCCCCCATGCCACTAGTGCTGGGGTGTTCGGGATAAACCTGAGCGCTCTTTTTCCCATAGTTGGGTCCTTCGAGGGAGGCGCTCAGCACAACGAACCAAGCAATCAGACTATAATGCTTGAACACTCTGACTTAGCCATAGAACTCTATAATTTTAAATTTCAGCGAAGCCCCTAGTTCGGAAGACCGAGTTCGGGGCGCTATCCACGCCTTGGCCGGACAAAGCCATCTCCTCGCTCAAAGCGGCATAAGTCTTTAGGGACTCGAAAAACCTCTCGAACAGCGACCGGTCTCTCGCCTCATCATGACAGTCAGTTTTAGCTTTCTCCACTGAGGTGCTTAACCCAGCTGAACCGGGGCACAATCACAGTGGTTCTCCTAGTGCTACCTTAACCGATATAGCGGAACGTAAGGCACCAAAACATAGGAGCCGGGAAAACCCAACTATTGACCCAAATCATGATTCGGAGCCGATGCATATAGTGCTATAAGTTCGGGGTGCCGCACTTGTGAAAGTGTACGGACTTCTCACACCATAATGAGGGGTACTGAAGCCCCTGGCGTGTTTGCCGTACCATGGTGTACGGGTGCAATCATGTCATTTAATAAACATGTATGTGAAAAGAGGATAATGCAAAAAATAGACAAAAAGCTATGCATTGTTTATAGAGAGGCTATTTATCAAAGCCGAACGATACAAGTAGTGCGATAAGCAAAAAGATATTGGACTATTTAACATGTCCTGACCAGGGGCAGGCCGCGGAATTGTATTCAAAACAGGTATACTGCTCGTAACAGAGACCACCTGAGAGTTCCATAATGCGGCATGGCTTGTCTGCCTCCCTGGATCTTGCATCGTTTGTGCGGCAGTCGAATTGCCGAACAGGTCGTCCGAAGTATGGAGTCCTGAAAATAAGAAGAAATTAAAAAAGAATCCGGCAGCCCCTAGTACGTTTTAAGCCGTATTTTGGGCATGCCGTTATTGTGCCCCTTCCCCTATGCCCTTGGTATTTCAAGGGCGTAGTTATGTACGCGAGGCGCTGGTTTCGCTATGTCGTGAGGGCTGGGGTTGGGGCCGCATTGCTACGCCCGCTCAGAACATGCCAGGCGGTCTTGTTGTAGGTTACTCCGGGCGCGCTTGGCAATGTCTGGCTTTTTAACGGCCGGACTGGAGAATTGCCTAAGAAGGCTGCTTTGTACTTCTGCTGCGAGAGCCGCCGTGTGCTCCTCTGTACGGAGGGAGCGTTCGGTGTTTCCGTTGACCGTGATTACTCCTCGAGGGCCTGGCATCTTGAGCTTGAGATATGCGTAGTGCGGCACCGCATTGAACTTTCCGAATGCGGTTCGTCCGAGCAGGGCGTGATAGCCACTGCGAAACGGGACTATATCAAAGATTAACTCTTCGCTTCGGAAATTGTCCGGGGATCCGAAGACCACGTCAAGTGTTACTGAGCCTGTACAGTTGGCTTCTACACCTGGTATAACGCCTTTAAAGGTCGTTTTTGTGGGCTTAATCCTTGAGGGATCTATGCCCATTTTCCGCACTGTATCCTGGTAAAGCAGGTTCAGGCTATTGCCGCCGTCCATGAGGACTCTTGTGAGATGAAATCCGTCGATGATTGGGTCGAGAACCAATGCGGCGAAGCCGCCATGACGGATGCTAGTGGGATGGTCCCTTCGATCAAAAGTGATCGGGCAGGAGGACCATGGGTTGAACTTTGGGGCGACTGGCTCCATCGCGTATACGTCCCGTAGCGCACGCTTCCGCTCCCTCTTGGGAATGTGGGTTGCGTATATCATGTTCACCGTCCGCACTTGTGGGGGAAAGCCCTTCTGTCCATTGTTGTTTGGCAGCCTGGGCTCCTCCTCGTCATCGCTGTGCAGCCCCTTGTCTTTGTTTTCGGCTCTTAACTTGCTTGCCTGCTTGAACACCCAACGATCCCTGTTAGTGTGATTGGCTGGCCTTTCGGGGGTGCCATGTATCTGGCACAAGCGGTCGAGTATTCGGTCCAAACTAGACGGGCCCTGAGTATTCTTTTTGAATGGCTTTTTCCGCTGACCGGATTTATAGCCTCTGAATCCGGCATTGATTGCCGTGTCTTCATTGCTGTCGCTGTTAATGCGGCGTTTTTGCTTATTCCGACGTGTCCTGCCACTTTTATCCTTGGTATCCGAATTACCAGGGTTCTTTGATAAGTTGTTACTGTGAGCTAGCCAGCTGTCTTCTCCCGCGCAAAAGCGGGTCATGAGTGTCGTGAGGGCTGCCATAGATTTTGGCTTTTCCTGTCCCAGGTGCCAGGCAAGCCACTCGTCGCGGATGTTATGCTTGAAGGCTGCCAGGGCCTCTGCGTCCGGACAGTCGACTATCTAGTTTTTCTTTGTTAGGAACCGTGTCCAGAATTGCCTGGCCTATTCCTCTGGCTGCTGAATTATGTGGCTTAAGTCGTCGGCATCCGGTGGTCGCACGTAAGTGCCCTGGAAGTTGTCGAGGAATGCGGCTTCCAGGTCCTCCCAAGAACCGATTGAGTCTGCTGGCAAGCTGTTAAGCCAATGCCGAGCCGGTCCTTTAAGTTTGAGCGGGAGGTATTTGATGGTGTGTAGATCGTCGCCACGTGCCATGTGGATGTGAAGGAGATAATCCTCGATCCATACCGCCGGATCTGTTGTGCCATCGTATGATTCGATGTTTACGGGTTTGAAACCCTCTGGGATTTTATGATCCATTACTTCATCTGTGAAGCATAGCGGGTGTGCGGCGCCTCTGTACTGGGCTATATCACGACACAGCTCGGAAGAGCTATGTCTGTTGTGTTCGGCCCGGCCGGATTTGTTGTATCCGAAGTGAAGATCATCGTCACGTGCCGTAGGGCGCCTGCGTGATCCGTAGATCGATCTTGTTTGTGTTGCCTTATCCTCCAGTACGACTCGCAGGTCTGGCGCATTTTCCCGTGCCTTGGTTGAGCGGTGTCGGGGCATGGCTTGGGTGGAGGGCCGAGAGGCTTCTCTGTCGCGGCCGTGAGGTGGCCGGTCTGCCATGTCATGCGCTAATGATGTAGTGTTGGGTTTCATAGTAATTTCAAAAAATTTCCTATGCACACGCAAGATCATGTGATGCATAGCAACAAGAGGGGAGAGTGTTGTCTACGTACCCACGCAGACCGACTGCGGAAGCGTTGACACAACGTAGAGGAAGTAGTCGTACGTCTTCACGATCCGACCGATCAAGCACCGAAACTACAACACCTCCGAGTTCGAGCAAACGTTCAGCTCGATGACGATCCCCGGACTCCGATCCAGCAAAGTGTCGGGGAAGAGTTTCATCAGCACGACGGCGTGGTGACGATCTTGATGCACTACAGCAGCAGGGCTTCGCCTAAACTCCGCTACAGTATTATCGAGGAATATGGTGGCTGGGGGCACCGCACACGGCTAAGGAATAGATCACGTGGATCAACTTGTGTGTTCTAGGGTGCCTCTACCTTAGTATATAAAGGACCAAAAGGGGGGAGGCTGGCCGGCCACAAGGGGCGCGCCAGGAGAGTCCTACTCCCTCCGGGAGTAGGATTCCCCCTCCCCAATCCTAGTTGGAATAGGATTCCTCGGGGGGGGGGGGGGGGAAGAGAGAGAGGGGGCCGGCCACCTCTCCTAGTCCTAATAGGACTAGGGGAAGGGGGAGGCGCGCAGCCTACCTTGGGCTACCCCTTTCTCCTTTCCACTAAAGTCCACTAAGGCCCATATGGTTCCCGGGGGGGGGGGGTTCCGGTAACCTCCCGGTACTCCGGTAAAATCCAGATTTCACCCGGAACACTTCCGATATCCAAACATAGGCTTCCAATATATCAATCTTTATGTCTCGACCATTTCGAGACTCCTCGTCATGTCCGTGATCATATCCGGGACTCCGAACAACCTTCGGTACATCAAAATACATAAACTCATAATATAACTGTCATCGTAACCTTAAGCGTGCGGACCCTACGGGTTCGAGAACAATGTAGACATGACCGAGACACGTCTCCGGTCATTAACCAATAGCGGGACCTGGATGCCCATATTGGCTCCTACATATTCTACGAAGATCTTTATCGGTCAGACCGCATAACAACATACGTTGTTCCCTTTGTCATCGGTATGTTACTTGCCCGAGATTCGATCGTCGGTATCCAATACCTAGTTCAATCTCATTACCGGCAAGTGTCTTTACTCGTTCCGTAATACATCATCTCACAACTAACATCTTAGTTACAATGCTTGCAAGGCTTATGTGATGTGCATTACCGAGAGGGCCCCAGAGATACCTCTCCGACAATCGGAGTGACAAATCCTAGTCTCGAAATACGCCAACCCAACATGTACCTTTGGAGACACCTGTAGTGCTCCTTTATAATCACCCAGTTACGTTGTGACGTTTGGTAGCACCCAAAGTGTTCCTCCGGTAAACGGGAGTTGCATAATCTCATAGTCATAGGAACATGTATAAGTCATGAAGAAAGCAATAGCAACATACTAAACGATCGGGTGCTAAGCTAATGGAATGGGTCATGTCAATCAGATCATTCAACTAATGATGTGACCTCGTTAATCAAATAACAACACTTTGTTCATGGTTAGGAAACATAACCATCTTTGATTAACGAGCTAGTCAAGTAGAGGCATACTAGTGATACTAAGTTTGTCTATGTATTCACACATGTATTATGTTTCCGGTTAATACAATTCTAGCATGAATAATAAACATTTATCATGATATATGTTTATTATTCATGCTAGAATTGTATTAACCGGAAACATAATACATGTGTGAATACATAGACAAACTTAGTATCACTAGTATGCCTCTACTTGACTAGCTCGTTAATCAAAGATGGTTATGTTTCCTAACCATGAACAAAGTGTTGTTATTTGATTAACGAGGTCACATCATTAGTTGAATGATCTGATTGACATGACCCATTCCATTAGCTTAGCACCCGATCGTTTAGTATGTTGCTATTGCTTTCTTCATGACTTATACATGTTCCTATGACTATGAGATTATGCAACTCCCGTTTACCGGAGGAACACTTTGGGTGCTACCAAACGTCACAACGTAACTGGGTGATTATAAAGGAGCACTACAGGTGTCTCCAAAGGTACATGTTGGGTTGGCGTATTTCGAGACTAGGATTTGTCACTCCGATTGTCGGAGAGGTATCTCTGGGGCCCTCTCGGTAATGCACATCACATAAGCCTTGCAAGCATTGCAACTAATGAGTTAGTTGCGAGATGATGTATTACGGAACGAGTAAAGAGACTTGCCGGTAACGAGATTGAACTAGGTATTGAGATACCGACGATCGAATCTCGGGCAAGTAACATACCGATGACAAAGGGAACAATGTATGTTGTTATGCGGTCTGACCGATAAAGATCTTCGTAGAATATGTAGGAGCCAATATGAGCATCCAGGTTCCGCTATTGGTTATTGACCGGAGACGTGTCTCGGTCATGTCTACATTGTTCTCGAACCCGTTGGGTCCGCACGCTTAACGTTACGATGACAGTTTCAATATGAGTTTATATATTTTGATGTACCGAAGTTTGTTCGGAGTCCCGGATATGATCACGGACGTGACGAGGAGTCTCGAAATGGTCGAGACATAAAGATTGATATATTGGAAGCCCATATTTGGATATCGGAATTGTTCCGGGTGAAATCGGGATTTTACTGGAGCACCGGGAGGTTACCGGAACCCCCCGGGAGGTAAATGGGCCTTAGTGGGCTTTCGTGGAAGAGAGGAGAGGTGGCCAGGGCTGGGCCGCACGCCCCTCCCCCCTAGTCCGAATAGGACAAGGAGAGGGGGCGGCGCCCCCCCTTCCTTCTCTCTCTCTCCTCTTTCCCCCTCCCGAATCCTATTCCAACTAGGAAAAGGGGGGAATCCTACTCCCGGTGGGAGTAGGACTCCTCCTGGCTCGCCCTCCTCCTGGCCGGCCGCACCCCCCCTTGCTCCTTTATATACGGGGGCAGGGGGCACCTCTAAACACACAAGTTGATCTTCGTGATCGTTCCTTAGCCGTGTGCGGTGCCCCCCTCCACCATATTCCACCTCGCTCATATCGTAGCGGTGCTTAGGCGAAGCCCTGCGACGGTAGAACATCAAGATCGTCACCACGCCGTCGTGCTGACGGAACTCCTCCCGGACGCTTTGCTGGATCGAAGCCCGGGGATCGTCATCGAGTTGAACGTGTGCTAGAACTCGGAGGTGCCGTAGTTTCGGTGCTTGGATCGGTCGGATCGGGAAGACGTACGACTACTTCCTCTACGTTGCGTCAATGCTTCCGCTTCGGTCTACGAGGGTACATAGACAACACTCTCCCCTCTCATTGCTATGCATCACCATGATCTTGCATGTGCATAGGAATTTTTTTGAAATTACTACGTTCCCCAACATATGCTACTTCACCTATCTTTTTTACTGATAAGGATTATGAATTCTCTGTTGATCCTGATATAATTACTTTGGTTGATTCTGATCCTTTTATGGCTATGAATCTGAAACTGTTGTGGCACATCTTACTAAATTAAATGATATAGCCACCCTGTTCACTAATGATGAGAGAACTCGCTACTTTTATATCCTTAAAATATTTTCGTTCTCATTAAAGGGTGATGCTAAGATATGGTTTAATTCTCTTGATCCTGGTTGTGTGCGTAGTCCCCAGGATATGATTTATTACTTCTCTGCTAAATATTTCCCTGCTCATAAGAAACAAGCTACTTTAAGGGAAATATATAATTTTGTGAAAATTGAAGAAGAGAGTCTCCCACAATCTTGGGGGAGGCTTCTCCAATTACTTAATGCTTTGCCTGATCATCCACTTAAGAAAAATGAAATACTTGATATCTTTTATAATGGACTAACCGATGCTTCCAGAGACCACCTGGATAGTTGTGCTGGTTCTGTTTTCAGGGAAAGAACACCGGATGAAGCTGAAATTTTATTGAATAATATGTTGACCAATGAAAATAATTGGACACTTCCTGAACCAACTCCGAAGAAAAGGGGAGTTCTATTTCTCAGTCCTGAAGATATGCAAGAGGCAAAGAAATCTATGAAGAAAAGGGTATTAAAGCTGATGTTAAGAATTTACCTCCTATTGAAGAAATACATGGTCTTAATTTACCGCCTGTTGAAGAAATATGTGGTCTTAATTCATCACCTATTGAAGAAACACATGGTCTTGATAACCCGACACAGGTAGTAAAGGTAAATTCTCTCTATAGATATGATAAAGCTGAAATCCCTCCTACTAAGTTTGCTAGCCAATGTTTGGATGAGTTTGATAATTTTATTGTCAAACAAGAAGATTTTAATGCTTATTTTGGTAGACAATAAAAACAAAATGCTTATATGATTGAACACTTGGGTGATTACATGTCTAGAGTTAAAGGTGAACTTAAACTCATTAGTAAACATGCTTCTATGGTTACCACTCAAGTAGAACAAGTACTTAAAGCTCAGAATGATTTGCTCAATGAGTTGAATAGTAAGAATAATGATTTTGCTGTTAGAGTGGCTACTAGAATTGGTAAAATGACTCAGGAACCTTTGTATCCTGAAGGCCATCCTAAGAGAATTGAGCAAGATTCTCAGAGAAATAATGTAGATGCACCTAGTCCTTCTAAAAAGAAGAAAAATAAAAATGATAGGACTTTGCATGCTTCTAGTGAACCCGTTGTTGACACACCTGAGAATCCTAATGATATTTCTATTTCTGATGCTGAAACACAATCTGGTAATGAACATGAACCTTGTGATAATGTTAATGATAATGTTCATGATGATGCTCAACCTAGCAATGATAATGATGTAGAAACTGAACCTGCTGTTGATCTTGATAACCCACAATCAAAGAATCAACGTTATGATAAGAGAGACATTGTCGCTAGGAAGCACGGTAAAGAAAGAGAGCCATGGGTTCAGAAACCCATGCCTTTTCCTCCCAAACCATCCAAGGAAAAGGATGATGAGGATTTTGAGTGCTTTGCTGAAATGATTAGACCTATCTTCTTGCGTATGCATTTGACTGATATGCTCAAAACGAATCCTTATGCTAAGTATATGAAAGAAATTGTTACAAATAAAAGAAAGATACTGGAAGCTGAAATTTCCACCATGCTTGCTAATTATACTTTTAAGGGTGGAATACCAAAGAAACTTGGAGATCCAGGAGTACCCACTATACCATGCTCCATTAAAAGAAATTATGTTAGAACTGCTTTATGTGATCTTGGAGCCGGTGTTAGTGTTATGCCTCTCTCTTTATATCGTAGACTTGATTTGAATAAGTTGACACCTACTGAAATATCTTTGCAAATGGCCGATAAATCAACTGCTATACCTGTCGGTATCTGTGAGGATGTTCCTGTTGTGGTTGCAAACGTTACTATTTTAACGGACTTTGTTATTCTTGATATTCCCGAGGACGATAGTATGTCTATTATTCTTGGAAGATCCTTTTTGAATACTACAGGGGCTGTTATTGATTGCAACAAAGGCAATGTCACTTTTCATGTTAATGATAATGAGCATACGGTACACTTCTCGAGGAAACAACCTCAAGTCCACAGTATTAATTCTATTGGAAAAATTCCATCGATTATTTTTGGAGGTTTTGAATTTCCTCTTCCTACTGTGAAAAAGAGATATGATATTCTTATTATTGGGGACGTGCATATCCCCGTTGAGGTAACATAGTGTTATTCGAAATTTCTCTGGTTCCATGTTATACGGAATGTGTCGGTGTACTAGAGTAAGGGTACCCTAGTATCCCGAACTTGTGCACGGGCAGTCGCAGCATCCCGCGGCAAGGCTTGCCGGGTGACCGCCAAGGTCCTCCATGGTTACTTTGGAGCCATTCAAGAACAAAGTGTCCAAGCCAAGAAGACAAGACCCCGGCAAGAGGAGCTTGCCGGGAAGGCTAACAAAAGCATCCCAAGACCCCGGCAAGAGGAGCTTGCCAGGAAGGCCACCCAAGGCATTGCAAGGAACTTGCCGCGGCGCACCACGCGCCCCGGCAAGGCCCGGTGAGCGACAAGCTCCCGGACACGACAAGACAACGACAGCGGCAAGGCGCTTGCCGCGGCAAGCCACCTCCCTGGGCCCGCGCTCCAGCACATCCACCAACGTGTCGCTCTGGGGCCCTTCTAGGCGTACGTGGCGGGAGGCTGTGCAGCCAGCGGCGTGCGGTGGCAAGCGGCACTGACAAGATCGCCATCGTGGCGAACGGTGGCGTCCCTGGCGGTCCCTTTTCGCACTGTTTAGGCGACACAGACGGGCATTTAAGGCCCTTGTCCCCTGCCGTCAGGGTTAGGTATGATACATTGTAGCAGGTAGCTGTGCCTACCATAGCACCTTTCCATTTTTGCCCTTTACCTCCATTGCCACCTGTCGGTAACCCCTTGAGCATATAAAAGGAGGCCCGTGTGCAACGTAGAGGGGGGTTCGAACACTCACGCTCGGTCTTGTTAGCTGCGGGTGTGTACTGTAGCACTCCGCGCTCCCGAGCAAGAAATCAATACAAACCACAAAGCAGGAGTAGGGTTTTACGCATCCGTGCGGCCCGAACTTGGGTAAATCGCTCGCGTGCATCGCCTCGATCCGCTCTTTGCACGATCTCCGCCCCCGCCGAACCGAAAGGGACCCGGTCCGCCGGTCCCATAGGTGCCCGTGGATCAGTACCCCGGCATCTTTGGCGCGCCAGGTAGGGGCGTCGAAGTTGTGTGAACCAGATCCGGCGTTCTCGCGAGCTAGATCTTCATCATCTTCATCAACATGCCGCCGAAGAAGAAGGTTTCGGAGGCGGCTGCTCCGTCCGCGCCTTACCCACCACCGCCGGGACAAACGGCTGATGGGGCGGGCGCCGGCGGAAGAACGGGCGTAGACGAGGGAGCTCACGGTGCTGCCAGGTCCAAGGGCGAGGCTGCGCTGCCCATTGGCGGCGTAGCCGGCTCCCACAACGACCGGGCGCACTCCAAGACCTCGGCGTCCGTACATGCACCGCGCCTGTCTCAGGAGGCGCGGGACCGGCAGCGTCATGGTACTCACGGTACCATGCGTTTGCTTGACCAAGATCAGGCTGGTGGATCTCGGAGCGCTCAGGACCACCATGCACGCCAACATGCTGGCACGAGCGAGGCACGGTCGCCTGGACAGGATATTGCTCCTTCTAACGTGGTTAGAAGTCCGAGCATATCCCGCTCCTCGCACCGTTCGCCACCACCGCCCGCCACTGCAGCAGAAGCTTTGGCGCGAGCTCAGCTGCTCCTAGACTACCCTCCAACGGCGGACAAGATCGACGATTGGAGGGCAACCATCCAGAGTCTCATCGGCTTCGCCAACGGCGACACTCCACGGCAACCGAGCACGTCGCAGCCGCGGCAAGCCAGCCAGACACGAGCCAGAGACGACAAGACTGGTGGGGGTGCAACTACTGTGCACTCTCCGCCCGAAGGCCGAGATCGCCGACTCGCCGGATCCACCTCGACAGCGACTCCACCGCGTCGTCAGATCCGCGATCTCGTCGCGATCAGCGCCAAGTTCTTCAAGAACGACAACAAGAAGACGCTTGTACTCGCATCGAGCGCCGAAGGGAAGCGCGACGTCAATCAGACCAGCGCGCTGGGCCCTCTGTTGACATGCATGCGCCAGGGGAACCAGGCGACTTGCCGTACGCGGTAGGTTGCCCTGCGTTCACTCGTGAGCTGCGGCAAGTCTAGTGGCCCAGCACGAAGAATTTCAAACCAGATGTACCAGAGAAGTACGACGGCAAGACGCATCCGTCGGAGTTCCTCAGCATCTACACCATCGCGGTGCAGGCTGCCGGGGGGCGGGACGACAAGATCCTTGCCAACTACTTCCCGCTGGTGCTCAAGCCCAACGTCAGGTCCTGGCTCATGCACTTGCCGGACAACTCCATATCCTCCTGGGCTGATCTATGCCACCAGTTTGTAGGCGCCTTTACAGGCGGCCACAAACCTCATGGCCAAGAGAGTGACCTTCATCTGCTCACCCAGAAGGAAGGAGAGCCCCTGCGCAAGTACATTAAGAGGTTCAGCCGTGTACAGTATAACATCCCAGACGTCCACCCTGCCGCGGTCATCAGCGGTTCCATCAGAACGTGCGTAACCGCAGGATGCGGGAGGAGATGGCGATGTGCAGGATCAGGGACGTCAGTGAGCTGTATGCCCTGGCCGACAAGTGTGCACGTGCTGAGGAAGGGAGGAAACTCCCCGAAGAGAAGACCGGAGCAGAAGGATCTGACAGTGAGGATGCTGCCCCGACAAAGAAAAACCGGCGGCGGAACAGGAAGAAGAAAGGCAAAGAGGTGCTAGTCGTTGAGCAGTCCGGCAACGAAGGTCGCGCCAAGAAGGCCAAAGTTGGTAGCTCCGGCAAGGAGGTTGCCGCGTGCACCAACTGCCAGGCTGTGGCAATCGCCGACAAGCAGGACGGCCCCGACAAGCAGTACTGCAAGATTCACCGCACCAAGGGCCATGACCTCCAGAGCTGCAAGAAGGTCGAGCAGCTTGTCCAGCAGCAAAAGGCTGAGTACGAGCGGCGAGACAAGGAGAGGGCCCAAGGAGGTGCTAGAGAATCCGGCAAGAAGTGCGCCGGCCGGGGAGGACGCCGCGGCAAGGCCAAGCAGCGGCAAGGAGACAGACCTCCCCGCGGCCGTGACCACGATGAAGACGACGACGACGACGAAGACATGGATGATGTTGAGACCAGTGAGCAGGAGTTCCAGAAAGCCACAGAGGTCTTGTGCGTTGACGGTGGTGCTTCTCTGCATACTTCGCACCGCCAGCTCAAGCAGTGGGTGCGGGAAGTCAATGCAGCGGAGCCACCTGTCGAGTCACGCAAGCTTCTGAAATGGTCCAGCACGCCTATCATCTTTGACATTGAGGACCACCCTAATTGCACAACTGCGGTCGGGTGCTTGCCGATGTTGGTTTCACCAACTATCCGCAACCTCAAGTTCACTAAGATGTTAGTTGACGGCGGGGCCGGCTTGAACCTGATCTCCTCCGCTGTACTCTAGAAACTCCAGATCCCTGACAGCGAGCTCGAAGAGACTGACACATTCCAAGGAATTAACCCGGGAAGGAGCAAGCCGAAGGGGAAAGTCACGCTGCCCGTAACATTTGGCAGCGAGCTGAACTTCAGGACTGAGAGGGTCACTTTTGACGTTGCCGATATTCCATTACCTTACAATGGAATACTTGGCCGTCCAGCACTCGCCAAGTTCATGGCAGCCTCTCACTACGCATATAACATACTGAAGATGCCAGGCCCGATAAGCGTCATCTCTGTCCCTGGCGACAAGAAAGATGCTCTTATCTGTGCCGACAAGATCTACCGGGAAGCAGCAGCCGCAGCAGAGCGCGAGTCACTTACCGTTGAAGCTCCCGGGGGGAAGAAGACCAAGTCCGGCAAGAGTTCTGATGCCCACTCCGGCAAGCGCACCTCTTCGGAGTGCTGCGCTGCCGTCGAGGACGCACCATCGAGCTCCACCGGCAAGTGTAAGAAGACGATGGCAGCTCCGCCAGAGACGAAAAAGGTGTCCGCCAAGGAGGACGGCACTGGTGGTACCTTCACCATCAGTGTCACTCTCGACCCTAAATAGGAAAGCGCGCTCGTTGCTTTCCTGCGGGCGAATGTCGACGTGTTTGCGTGGCAACCGTCTGACATCCCCGGTGTTCCCAGGAAAGTGATTGAGCACCACCTTGCCGTCTGTCCTCATGCGCGGCCCGTCAAGCAGAAGGTTAGGAAACAAGAAGTGGAGAGCCAAGAGTTCATAGCAGAAGAGATCAAGAAGTTGGAAGCAGCATGCCTTGTCAGAGGAGTGCTCCATCCTATGTGGTTGGCCAATCCTGTAGTCATGCGCAAGGCAAACGGGAAATGGAGACTTTGTATCGATTTTGCCGATGTTAACAAAGCTTGTCCCAAAGACCCATTTCCTTTGCCGCGCATTGACCAGATTGTTGACTCCACAGCCGGATGTGATTTGCTTTCATTTCTTGACGCATATTCAGGATATCATCAGATCTTCATGGCAGAAGAGGATGAGGAGAAGACCGCATTTATTACTCCATGTGGCACGTACTGTTTCGTACGAATGCCTTTCGGATTAAAAAATGCTGGTCAACATTTGCAAGAGTAGTCCATGTCTCCCTTGAGCCGCAAATACACAGAAATGTGGAAGCCTACATGGATGATATAGTGGTCAAGAGCAAGGACAGGGCAACTCTGATTCAAGATTTGGACGAAACCTTTGCAAATCTGCGCAAGATCAGCCTCAAGCTCAACCCAGAGAAGTGTGTGTTTGGAGTTCCTTCCGGCAAGCTTCTCGGGTTCTTCGTGTTTCAGCGGGGAATTGAAGCCAATCCCGACAAGATCAAGGCCATTGAGCAGATTGAAGCACCCAAGCGCGTCAAGGATGTACAAAGACTTGCCGGTTGTGTGGCTGCTCTCAGTAGGTTTATCTCTCGGTCTGCTGAGCGCGCCCTGCCGTTTTTCAAATTATTGAAAAAGGCAGGCCCAATGAGATGGACTCCGGAAGCGGAGGCTGCGCTGCAAGACTTGAAGAGATACCTGTCCTCCCCTCCAATACTTGTCGCACCTAAGCCACAAGAGAAGTTGCTGCTGTATATAGCGGCAACCAATCAAGTGGTTAGTGCTGCGTTAGTAGCAGAGAGGGAGGCAGATGACGAGCCTGCAACCACGGCAAGCACATCCAGCGACAAGCAGGGGGCTTCCCCGACAAGCTCTGGTCCCAACAAAGATGGATCTGCGCAGATGCGAGAGGAGATACAGAAGAAGGTGGTGCAGCGCCCAGTTTACTTTGTCAGTTCCCTTTTGCAGGGGGCTAGGTCAAGGTACTCTGGCGTGCAGAAATTGCTTTTTGGCCTCCTCGTGGCCTCGAGAAAGCTGCGCCATTACTTCCAAGCACATGAGATCACAGTTGTCACTCGCTTTCCGCTGAAGAGGATACTACAGAATCCAGAAGCGACAGGCAGGATTGTTGAGTGGGCACTGGAACTGTCAAGCTTTGGCCTCAAGTTTGAGAGTACTTCAACTATCCAAAGCAGAGCATTGGCAGAATTTATAGAAGAATGGACGCCAACACCAGATGAAGAAATTCCAGAAACGAGCATCCCCGTCAAGGAAGCGAGCAAAGAATGGCTGATGTACTTTGATGGTGCCTTTTCGCTGCAAGGCGCCGACGCTGGTGTGCTGCTTGTCGCACCCACCGGAGAGTACCTCAAGTACATAATCCAGATGCACTTTCCCAAGGAGCAGGCAACAAACAATACTGCAGAGTATGAGGGATTGCTTGCCGGTCTCAGGATCGCGGCAGACCTTGGGATAAAGAAGCTCATTGTCAGGGGTGACTCACAGCTTGTCGTCCGCCAAGTAAACAAGAGTTATCAAAGTCCATTGATGGAAGCTTACGTCGACGAAGTGAGAAAGCTAGAAGAGCGCTTTGACGGCTTACAAATGGAGCATGTTCCAAGAGCTCAGAACGCCATTGCTGATGGCCTGTCAAAGTGCGCCGCAGTTAAGCTACCTGTGGAACCAGGGATCCTTGTGCTCAAGCTGACTCAACCGTCCGTAACACCATCAACTGGACAGAGCAAGAAGAGGAAGTTGATTTCTGGTGACTATTTGCCGGCAGTGCTTCCCGAAGCCGCCGCCAAGAAGGTCCCTAAGATCAACGCCGAAGGCGCTGAGGAGCAGTCTGCTCCGGCAAGCCCTAGGGTTTGTTCCGTTGAAACAGAAGCTCCCGATAAGTTTTGCTCCGGCAAGCTTGTCGGGGAACGTCAAGCTTCGGCAGAGACGCAGCTTCTCGCCATAGAAGCGGATGTTCCCGCAGCAGCTGAGACCAACACCAAGAGCGCTGAGGAGCAAGATGCTCCGGCAAGCCCTAGGGTTTGTTCCATTGAAGCAGAAGCTCCCGACAAGTTTTGCTCCGACAAGCTTGTCGGGGAACGTCAAGCTCCGGCAGAGCCGCAGGTTCTTGCCGTAGAAGCGGATGTTCCCACAGCAGAAGATTTGCCTTTAGTCCTTGTTGTCGAGCCGCAAGCTCCAGCATGGGCACAGCAGATAGTCCGTTTCCTTCAGACAGGAGAACTTCCCGAAGAGCAAGAAGAAGCGGAAAGAGTAGCCCGGCAGTCAAGTATGTACCAGTTTGTCGACGAGACACTGTACAGAAGAAGACTCAACGGTGTGAAATTGAAGTGTATTCACCGGGAAGACGGACAGAAGCTGTTGGTAGAGATACATGGAGGCATATGTGGTCACCACATTGGCGCAAGAGCACTTGTCGGCAAAGCATTCCGGCAAGGTTTCTTTTGGCCAACAGCCCTCCAGGATGCAACTGCACAAGTAACCAAGTGTGAAGCATGCCAGTTCCATTCCAAGCAGATACACCAACCAGCTCAAGCACTCCAGACGATCCCTTTATCCTGGCCATTTTCGGTCTGGGGGCTCGACATCCTCGGCCCCTTTCCCCGAGCTGTCGGGGGCTTTGAGTACTTGTACGTTGCAATCGACAAGTTCACAAAGTGGCCGAAAGTGGAACCAGTGAGGAAGGTGACCGCACAGTCAGCCGTCAAGTTCTTCAGGTCGATTGTTTGCCGCTTCGGGATCCCTAACAGGATAATAACCGACAACGGTACACAATTCACGAGCCGCACCTTCATGCAGTACGTCCAAGATCTTGGCGCCAAGGTCTGCTTTGCTTCTATTGCTCACCCGAGAAGCAACGGTCAAGCGGAGAGGGCAAATGCTGAAGTGCTGCGCGGGCTCAAGACCAGAACTTTCAACAGGCTGCACAAGTGCGGAAGAAACTGGATCGAGGAGCTGCCGGTGGTTCTTTGGTCGATCAGGACGACACCAAATCAAGCCACTGGCCAGACACCTTTCGCTCTAGTCTATGGAGCAGAGCTAGTTATCCCCACGGAACTCGTATACGGGTCACCTCGAGTGCTCGCTTATGATGAGCTTGAGCAAGAGCAGCTGCGACAAGATGACGCGCTGCTCCTTGAGGAAGACCGTCTTTAGGCTGCTGTGCGAGCTGCTCGCTACCAGCAAGCTTTGCGCCGCTACCATAGCCGCAAAGTTAACGCCAGAAGTCTCGAGGAAGGCGACCTTGTTCTTCGGCGTGTCCAGTCCGCCAAGAATTCCAACAAGTTGACGCCGAAGTGGGAAGGCCCTTACCGGGTGAAACGAGTCACTAGGCCTGGCGCTGTCCGCCTTGAGACCGAAGATGGCTTTCCGGTGAGCAACTCCTGGAATATTGAGCATCTTCGTAAGTTTTACCCGTAAGGCGCGGTTGCCGGAACCTGTTCCGGCAACCACCTTTTGTACAAGTCTTGCCGCTGTTGCATGTAATCCTTTGTACAAAGCCGGGCGCAGACCCCGTGCATAAGTAAAGCTCATGTGCTCCGCACATTTTGTCATTTTCATGCCTTCTATTTTTTGCATGTGTTATCTGACATTTTGTGCAGCACCTGCTCCACGGTAAGCAATAACGAGCCATAAGGCTCCATATCTTTATTTTCTCTTCTTTCTTTTTTCTCAAGGAAAGGAAGGTTCCCTCGCCCACAAGTTTGCCGAGGGGGGGGGGGGAAGCAGAAGATAATGGTATGGACCAGGCGTCGTTCAAGAAAGTTTCGCCTTGCCGGGAACCAAACAACAGAAAAGCTAAGTTGCCAAAGTTTGAGCAATCAGATTTTTTAAATTTCTAAGTTATCTCCCTTGAACGACCGCACTTTGTATGGAAAACCTGTGTGTGGAGGAACCGAATCGTAGCTAGTAGCGCCCTTACTTTGTTTCGAGTCTGCTCAACAACTTAAGTGAGCTGCTAGCGCCCTTACTTTGTTTCGACTCCGCTCAACAACTTAAGTGAGCCGCTAGCGCCCTTACTTTGTTTCGAGTTCGCTCAACAACTTAAGTGAGCTGCGACTAGTTGCGACAAGGTTTCTTGTCGGTAACGGCACCGCCAACAGGCTGCTGACGTTCCGCACTCAGCACTCGCGGCTTAAGTGCCGGCACCGGCAAGTTCCCTAAAAAGCATAGGGTAAAAAGACATACAAAGGGAGGAATCAAGTAAAGGGAATAACATTGCGAATCATTGCCCAGAACAGAGTTATATTACAAAAATGGCTTGTCGCGGCTCTAACAGATTGTTTTCATGACAAGATAAACAGCGACAAGGAAAGAAGAAATGGGCGGCCTAATCTACGCGATCGCCTTCAACCCTCTTGATCCCGCTCACCTTGTCCACAATGGGTGCGACAAGGGCTTTGAGCTCCTCCAGATCAGCCTCTGGCGGCAAGGTCCTGAGGATGTTGGTGAGGCGGAGGCCCGGATTGCGAAAGGCCACCATCATCAATACTTTCTGGAGGGCCCCCGCGCAGATCTCGCGCGACTCGTCAGCCAGTTGCTTGGGGATCCTCTCCCGGAGTCGCTGAAGGGCCGTCGCCACGCCCTTGAAGAACAGAACGAGCTTGGCGCTGGGTTGGAGGTTGTCATCGGAGGGATACCCGAGATCCTCCATCCCCAGTTGCGCCAGCTCCTTGTCGATGTCCGTGGTGGCGTTCACAAGACTCTCCGTCCAGTGCGTCACGGTCTCCCTGAAGGCGTTCTGGGCGGCGGCAGCACTCTCCAGCAGCGCCTTGTCGGCCTTGATTTCCTCCTTCAAGGCCGCCTCCCGCTTCTTGGCGCTGTCCAGAGTCTTGGTCAAAGTGGTTAGCTTCAACTCAAGATCCACATTGGAGACCTTGGCGGCGCTGAGCTCCTTGCCCTTCTCGGAGAGATCGGCCTCCAGCCGCGCCACCTTCGTCTTCAACTCCTCCTTGGCGGCCTCGGCGGCGGCGGCAGCGTCCTCCACTTGCTTGAGGGCTCCGCCAAGTTTCTCCTCGCGCGAGGCAAGCTCCTCCTCGTGGGCGTCAAGATTGACCTTCCGCTGCGCCAGCTCGCCCTCCTCCGCGGCTAGCTTCACAGCGGCAAGTCGCTGGCGCTCTTCGGCTTCGGCCTTCTCGAGGAGAAATGCCTTCTGCGCTTCAACAAGCTGCTCCCGCTCCTCCGCCAGGGATCGGAGGGCTTCCCGGTGGAAACCCCCGAGCTCTTCCACGCGCTTTTCAATGTCTGCTCCCGCCTTCGCGACAAGCGCCTCGCGGGACTCCAGCTTGGCTTGTCGCGCGCGGTACAGCGACATCAACTTCCGCAGCAGCCGCTCTTCTTCGGGCTCGTTGCTGCTGCTGCTTGGCGCGTCAACTAGCGTTAGCCCGGCGGAGGCGAGCACTTCCCCGTCGAAGATCTCCCCCTCGACCGGCGCCCTGGAGCTTGACGCCCAGGGGAGGTTGATGAAGACGTCATCGCTGGCCTTCAGGTATACGCCTGGCTGGGGCTCTCCGGAGCCTGGCGCTGCGTCAGCGGCGGACGGGTCGGTGGTCGGTGTAGCGCCTGGCGCTCCTGCGGCCTCAGGGCCGTCAGTGCGATCGCCGGACCCCTCGCCAGTTGCCGCGGCGTCAGCCTTGGCGGCCTCTGCGCCGGCGGCATCGCCACCCCCGGCTGCTTCGTCGGCGACGACCTCGGTCTCCATTGGCTCTGTAGAAGATGGGTCTGACAGCCGGAAAGGGGAGAAGAATCAAGCGAAAATCCAACGAAAAGAAGATCAGAAGAAGAAGAACCCAAGGGAAGTTTTGAAGCAAGAGGAGTACCTGCACCAGGTTCTGCAGTTGTGGTCTCCACCGTCGGGGGGCCGCTGGTGCTGTCCCTTGCTGGAGAACCCTCCCTTGCCGGAGAATTCTCCCTTACCGGGAAGCCCTCCCTTGCCGGAGACTTCTCCCTTACCGGGAAGCCCTCCCTTGCCGGAGAATTCTCCCTTGTCGGGGGATTCTCCCTTGGCTCCTGGTGGGGCTGCTCGGCTCCTACACAAGTCAACAAGCAGATATCAGCAAAGACAAGTACCCAAGCGCGCCTCGCAGCAGAAAGTAAATCATACACTTACGCTGGGGGCTGCCCTGGAGAAAAGTCGCCGGGTCCGGCAAGGTTGTCTCGGGCGCGCCACCTGCTATCGCAGTGGGCTCGTCCTCGATGACGATCACCGGGACCTTAGCTCTCTTCGCCGCTCTCTGGGCCAGAGTCCTGAAGAGGAACAGGTTCAGGGAAAAGCAAGTGAGAAACAAGACAAAACATCAAGAATTGAAGAACTATAAGTACAACAAGAGAAGCTTACTCTTCTTCTTCTTCCTCGTCGGAGCTGAACGCGGAGAAGTCGAAGTCTGGCGCGCGCCCGGCATGAGGAGGCGGAGGGGTAGCTTCCCTTGGCCGCTTGGCGGGAGCGGTGGCGGTGGTCTGAGACGACCCCGCTCCGGCTGTCGGCGCGGCGTGAGTAGCGGCAGGGACTGAAGCGGTGGTCCGGCTAGACTCCGCTCCAGTTGCCGTTGCAGCATGAGGCGCTCCCACGGCAATGGTGTTTGCCGCGGTAGAGTGTGTCACGCGGCGCGGCGACTGTTGACCCGCTTGCCGCTCCGCCACGTCACCGGCCTTGTGGAGACGCCTTCTTGGTGGGGATGGAGGCTCTGCTTGCGGCAAGCTGCTCGAAGATGAGGAGGAAGAAGAGTTGATTTCCAACGAGCCGCTCGTGTCCTTGGCGGGCTCGCTCGGCTCGGCGTCACGCCCGGCAAGCTCCTTCTTGCCGACGGGCTCCCCTCGCTCGGCACGGCTTGCCGCTTCCGCTGCATCAGCCTCCTCCACAGTGAATCTGAACTCGCCCGCGGCTGCGGCTGCCGCTGCCTCTTCCAGCCTGGTGGCAATGAGCGCCATCTCCGCATCGGTGGTGTCGCGGGTGAGGCCGTCCTTCTCGTCGGGGTGGATTGGCACCTCCACCAAGTCGTCGAAGAACTGCTGAACGACCTCGTCTGCAGGCTCCTGCCAAGTTGGCACAATCCCGTCCGAGTCGCACTCCGGCATCATTGCACGGATGCGGTCGAGCGCGGAATTGTTGCACAATAGAACGACGCCCCCCGGTAACCTGAACACCTCGGGATGTTGGGGGTCATATTTGAACAGCTCCTGCAGCATTGTGTTGAGCTCCAGGACTGTGAAGTTGTAGTTGAGGCCCGGCCGCAGCCTCATAATGTCTGCCGCGTTCTTGAACTCCCAAGTGGGCCTCCCCCATTCCTGCAGGGGGGCGATGCGGCAGCGAAGGAAGTCTGCGCCAACAGCGCCAACAGTAAGCCCGGCAAGCCTGAGGCGCAAGATCCTGGTGACGGCAATCTTCAGCCTGCGTCTTCCGGGGCCACGTCGCTCCAATCGCTGCCGCGTGCTACTGGGGTTTGGCGCCGGGTGGTGAATGGCTGCGGATTCTCCTCGTCAATCCAGCACCAATCTGCTCTCCACTCCTCCCACTTGCCGCGGAACTCTCCCTCCAGATAGGTTTCCTTCTTGCCGGCCCTTGAGATCCAGGCAATTCCGCCGGATAGAGGCTCTCCTCTCTCTACTCGGGGTATGAAGAAGTGGCGGAAGAGGGCTACGTTGGGATGGACTCTGACAAAGTTTTCACAGAGATGTGCGAAAACTGCCATGGTCAGAACGGCATTGGGGGTGAAGTCAAGGAGGTGGAATCCATAGGTATTCATAATGTCACAGAAGAATTCAGAGAAAGGTGGGCAGAGCCCGCAGTAGAAGAACAGAGCGAAGAAGGGGTATCCATTTGGGGCCTTCTTCCAAGTGGCGGCGGGGAGTACCTTTGTGCGCGAATGCGCTCGTGTCTCCGCCGACCAGAAGAGGTAGTAGTTCTCCCTCAGCTCCTTCGCGGCAAGCTTGGGGGGGGGGGGGAAACTGCGCGCTCCTTCCGCAGCGCCGCGAGCCGCTGCGCCTCGGTCGACTTCACGACCTTCCCCTTGTCGGATTTTGGAGCCATGGCGGAAGTGGTGGAGGAGATGAACGGCGTTGGTGGTGCTGGTGGCGATGGGGGGGCGGAGCGCTGCTCTCTTTCGGCTTTGGGAAGACGAGGGAGCGGCAGAGATTTTTGAGATTGGAAGCAGCAACGGGCGAATGTGCGAACTGCCCCCGTTTCCCCTACTTATAAAGAGGGAGGGGGCGGACGTTCCGCATTTCCGAATAAAGAAACCCCCACGATCTCTCCCACGACGCCGCATTCGACGCGTGCCGTTCGGGGAGGGTGCGGTGGATACGGAGTAAGATACGGCGTAACCTAGGCCGCGCGTGCCCGTGCCCTGTTTTGGGCCTGGCCCAACAACGCTCGGCACCGTGTATGGCCCAGGCCCGGGGGCTCCTGTCGGTGTACTAGAGTAAGGGTACCCTAGTATCCCGAACTTGTGCACGGGCAGTCGCAGCATCCCGCGGCAAGGCTTGCCGGGTGACCGCCAAGGTCCTCCATGGTTCCTTTGGAGCCATTCAAGAACAAAGTGTCCAAGCCAAGAAGACAAGACCCCGGTAAGAGGAGCTTGCCGGGAAGGCTAACAAAAGCATCCCAAGACCTCAGCAAGAGGAGCTTGCCGAGAAGGCCACCCAAGGCATTGCAAGGAACTTGCCGCGGCGCACCACGCGCCCCGGCAAGGCACGGTGAGCGACAAGCTCCCAGACGCGACAAGACAACGACAGCGGCAAGGCACTTGCCGCGGCAAGCCACCTCCCTGGGCCCGTGCTCCAGCACATCCACCAACGTGTCGCTCTGGGGCCCTTCCAGGCGTACGTGGCGGGAGGCTGTGCAGCCAGCGGCGTGCGGTGGCAAGCGGCACTGACAAGATCGCCATCGTGGCGAACGGTGGCGTCCCTGGCGGTCCCTTTTCGCACTGTTTAGGCGACACAGACGGGCATTTAAGGCCCTTGTCCCCTGCCGTCAGGGTTAGGTATGATACACTGTAGCAGGTAGCTGTGCCTACCACAGCACCTTTCCATTTTTGCCCTTTACCTCCGTTGCCACCTGTCGGTAACCCCTTGAGCATATAAAAGGAGGCCCGTGTGCAACGTAGAGGGGGGTTCGAACACTCACGCTCGGTCTTGTTAGCTGCGGGTGTGTACTGTAGCACTCCGCGCTCCCGAGCAAGAAATCAATACAAACCACAAAGCAGGAGTAGGGTTTTACGCATCCGTGCGGCCCGAAC